>NW_028165186.1:0-94710 GCF_964263955.1 Coregonus lavaretus | reverse complement strand
AGATACAAACACAACACACTAGACCTCTAAGCTTTTTACAACACACTAGACCTCTAAGCTTATACAACACACTAGACCTCTAAGCTTTATACAACACACTAGACCTCTAAGCTTTAAACAACACACTAGACCTCTAAGCTTTTTACAACACACTAGACCGCTAAGCTTTAAACAACACACTAGACCTCTAAGCTTTTACAACACACTAGACCTCTAAGCTTTATACAACACACTAGACCTCTAAGCTTTATACATCACACTAGACCTCTAAGCTTTATACAACACACTAGACCTCTAAGCTTTTTACAACACACTAGACCGCTAAGCTTTAAACAACACACTAGACCTCTAAGCTTTATACATCACTCTATTTCACAGATTCTGTTCAGGGTGAAATAAGATTAGGAATGGTGATTGTCGATGACGTTAAGGCGGCAGGTACCCTAGCGGTTAAGAGTGTTGGGCCAGTAACTGAAAGTTGGCTGGTTTGAATCCCAGCCGAATAGATGAAAAATCTATTGATGTGCACTTGAGCAAGGCACTTAACCCTAACTGCTCCTGTAAATCGCTTGGGATAAGAGCGTCTGCTAAAATGACAAAGCAGAAGCTATTATCCAGATGATGATACATTTTTCCTAAATGACCAACGTTTTAGGATCTTGCTAATATATAAAAATGAACATAGTGGAAATTCCTGAATGACTACTCTTGCTACAGTAGGGTTTAAAGTGAGTGTGTGGTTAGAGTTGAGGTAGGTTGATGGTCTCTGATCTGGATTAGTAAGAGACCTCCAGGGGAAAGTAAGAGAGAGTTACTTATTTGGAAAGAATTAGAAAAATGACTCAAACTGAAACTACACAGTGGCACCAGGCATGATTTGTGGTTTGTGTGTGGGGTGGGGTAGAGAGAGAGAAAGAGAGAGAGAGAGAGAGAGAGGGAGAGAGAGAGAGAGAGAGAGAGAGAGAGAGAGAGAGAGAGAGAGAGAGAGAGAGAGAGAGAGAGAGAGAGAGAGAGAGAGAGAGAGAGAGAGAGAGAGAGAGAGAGATAGCGAGAGAGAGAGAGAGAGAGAGAGAGAGAGAGAGAGAGAGAGAGAGAGAGAGAGAGAGAGAGAGAGAGAGAGAGAGAGAGAGAGAGAGAGAGAGAGAGAGAGAGAGAGAGATAGCGAGAGAGAGAGAGAGAGAGAGAGAGAGAGAGAGAGAGAGAGAGAGAGAGAGAGAGAGAGAGAGAGAGAGAGAGAGAGAGAGAAAATGTACAGACTCAGTGAGCATAGCCTTGCTATTGAGAAAGTCTGTCGTAGGCAGACCTGGCTCTCAAGAGAAGACAGGCTATGTGCACACTGCCCACAAAATGAGGTGGAAACTGAGCTGCACTTCCTATCCTCCTGCCAAATGTATGACCATATTAGAGACACATATTTCCTTCAGATTACAGCGATCCACAAAGAATTTGAAAACAAACCCAATTTTGATAAACTCCCTTATCTACTGGGTGAAAAACCACAGTGTGCCATCACAGCAGCAAGATTTGTGACCTGTTGCCACAAGAAAAGGGCAACCAGTGAAGAACAAACACCATTGTAAATACAACCCATATTTATGTTTATTTATTTTCCCATTTGTACTTTAACTATTTGCACATTGTTACAACACTGTACAGTCATAGTCAAAAGTTTTGAGAATGACACAAATATGAATTGCAATTAATTGCAAAGTCCCTCTTTGCAATGAAAATGAACTTAATCCCCAAAAAACATTTCCACTGCATTTCAGCCCTCCCACAAAAAGACCAGCTGACATCATGTCAGTGATTCTCTCGTTAACACAGGTGAGAGTGTTGACGAGGACAAGGCTGGAGATCACTCTGTCGTGCTGATTGAGTTAGAATAACAGACTGGAAGCTTTAAAAGGAGGGTGGTGCTTGAAATCATTGTTCTTCCTCTGTTAACCTTGGTTACCTGCAAGGAAAGACGTGCCGTCATCATTGCTTTGCACAAAAAGGGCTTCACAGGCAAGGATATTGCTGCTAGTAAGATTGCACCTAAATCAACCATTTATCGGATCATCAAGAACTTCAATGAGAGAGGTTCAATTGTTGTGAAGAAGGCTTCAGGGCGCCCAAGAGGACCCCCACCGAGAGGACCTACATCCAGACCACAGCCCCACCAGCCACATCCACACCCCCACCCCCACCCCCACCCCAACCCCAACCAATCAACACCACCCCAAGTCAACCATGCCCACACTCCATTTAGGCCCCCTCAGATCAGACCTATGCCCCTCCTACCCACCCCATGCCCCCCACTCCCACAAAGAGGGCCTCAACATGAAAGTCAAACATACGCCCAGGCCGTGAGCAGGCAAACAGGTCCAACCCCACTCTTACACTAGCCCAAGCCAATGGCATGTATCAGATGCTCAGCAGGCTCTGCTCACACTTACTGGTCTGAGGCCAAACCACACGACTAACAACATTGGACACTTTATGGAGCACAAAGCCTTCACTATCTCATCCTGGAATATCCAAGGCCTGAGGTCATCTGCCTTTGGCCTAAAGAGCAGGAACCTGGACTTCACCAAAGAAATCAGAAATACAGACATTGTCATCCTACAAGAAACATGGTATAGAGGAGATGGACCCACTGGTTACAGAGAGCTGGTAGTCCCATCCACCAAACTACCAGGTGTAAAACAGGGAAGGGACTCAGGGAGTATGCTAATTTGGTATAGGGCAGACCTAACTCACTCTATTCAATTAATCAAAACAGGAACATTTTACATTTGGCTAGGAATTCAAAAGGAAACAGAGAAAAATGTCCTCCTGTGTGCTACCTATATCCCCCCACTAGAATCCCCATACTTTAATGAAGACAGCTTCTCCATTCTTGAGGGGGAAATCAATCATTTCCAGACCCAGGGACATGTACTAGTCTGTGGCGTTCTAATTTCCAGAACTGGACAAGAACCTGACACACTCAGCACACAGGGGGACAAACACCTACCTGGAGGTGACAGCATTCCCTCCCCCATATGCCCCCCTAGGCACAACTACAACAACATAACCAACAAAAACGGGTCACAACTCCTGCAGCTCTGTCGCATGCTAGGTATGTACATAGTCAATGGTAGGCTTCGAGGAGACTCCTATGGTAGGTACACCTATAGCTCATCTCTTGGCAGTAGTACTGTAGACTACTTTATCACTGACCTCAACCCAGAGTCTCTCAGAGCGTTCACAGTCAGCCCACTGACACCCCTATCAGATCACAGCAAAATCACAGTCTACTTGAACAGAGCAATACTGAATCATGAGGCATCAAAGCCAAAGGAACTGAATAATATTTAGATATTCTATGGATGGAAGGAAAATAGTGTAGAAACCTACCAAAAAACTATTAGGCAACAACAAATTCAATCAGTTTTAGACAACTTCCTGGACAAAACGTTTCACTGTAATAGTGAAGGTGTAAAATTGGCAGTAGAAAGCCTAAACATTATATTTGACCTTTCAGCTTCTCTATCAAATCTAAAGATATCAAGCAGAAAACCTAAGAAAATGAACAACAATGACAAATGGTTTGATAAAGAATGCAAAAACCTAAGAAAGAAATTGAGGAACCTATCCAACCAAAAACATAGACACAGAAAACCTGAGCCTTCACTATGGTGAATCACTAAAACAATACAGAAATACACTACGGAAAAAGAAGGAATAGCACGTCAGAAATCAGCTCAATGTAATTGAAGAATCCATAGACTCTAACCACTTCTGGGAAAATTGGAAAACACTAAACAAACAACACGAAGAGTTATCTATCCAAAACTGAGATGTATGGGTAAACCACTTCTCCAAACTTTTTGGCCCTATAGCAAAGAACAAACAGCAAAAAGATTTACATTATCAAATACAAATCTTAGAATCAACTATTAAAGACTACCAGAACCCACTGGATTCTCCAATTACATTGAATGAACTACAGGACAAAATAGAAACCCTCCAACCCAAAAAAGGCCTGTGATGTTGATGGTATCCTCAATTAAATGATAAAATATACAGACCACAAATTCCAATTGGCTATACTTAAAACTCTTTAACATCATCCTTAGCTCTGGCATCTTTCCCAATATTTGGAACCAAGGACTGATCACCCCAATCTACAAAAGTGGAGACAAATTTGACCCCAATAACTACCGTGCGATATGCGTGAACAGCAACCTTGGGAAAATCCTCTGCATTATCCTTAACTACAGTGAAAACAATGTACTGAGCAAATGTCAAATTGGCTTTTTACCAAATTACCGTACAACAGACCACATATTCACCTTGCACACCCTAATTGACAAACAAACAAAACAAAACAAAGGAAAAGTCTTCTCATGCTTTGTTGATTTCAAAAAAGCTTTTCACTCAATTTGGCATGATGGTCTGCTATACAAATTGATGGAAAGTGGTGTTGGGGGAAAAACATACAACATTATAAAATCCATGTACACAAACAACAAGTGTGTGGTAAAAATGGGCAAAAAACACACACATTTCTTTCTACAGGGCTGTGGGGTGAGACAGGGATGCAGTTTAAGCCCCACCCTCTTCAACATATATATCAACGAATTGGCGAGGGCACTAGAACAGCCTGCAGCACCCGGCCTCACGCTACTAGAATCTGAAGTCAAAATCTCTACTGTTTGCTGATGATCTGGTGCTTCTGTCCCCAACCAAGGAGGGCCTACAGCAGCACCTAGATCTTCTGCACAGATTCTGTCAGACCTGGGCCCTGACAGTAAATCTCAGTAAGACAAAAATAATGGTGTTCCAAAAAAAGGTCCAGTTGCCCAGGACTACAAATACAAATTCCATCTAGACACTGTTGCCCTAGAGCACACAAAAAACGACACATACCTCAGCCTAAACATCAGCGCCACAGGTAACTTCCACAAAGTTGTGATCGATCTGAGAGACAAGGCAAGAAGGCCTTCTATGCCATCAAAAGGAACATAAAATTCGACATACCAATTAGGATCTGGTTAAAAATACTTGAATCAGTTATAGAACCCATTGCCCTTTATGGTTATGAGGTGTGGAGTCCGCTCACCAACAAAGAAACACCAAATTGAGACTCTGCATTCAGAATTCTGCAAAAATATCCTCAGTGTTCAACGTAAAACACCAAATACTGCATGCAGAACATAATTAGGCCGATACCCGCTAATTATACAAATCCAGAAAAGAGCCATTAAATTCTACAACCACCTAAAAGGAAGCGATTCTCAAACCTTTCATAACAAAGCCATCACCTACAGAGAGATGAACTTGGAGAAGAGTCCCCTAAGCAAACTGGTACAGGGGCTCTGTTCACAAACACACAAAAAAACACAGAGCCCCAGGACAGCAACACAATTAGACCCTTCCAAATCATGAGAAAACAAAAAGATCATTACTTGACACATTGGAAAGAATTAACAAAAAAACAGAGCAAACTAGAATGCTATTTGGCCCTAAACAGAGAGTACACAGTGGCAGAATAACTGACCACTGTGACTGACCCAAACTTAAGGAACTCTTTGACTATGTACAGTGAGCATTGCCTTGCTATTGAGAAAGGCCGCCGTAGGCAGACCTGGCTCTCAAGAGAAGACAGGCTATGTGCACACTGCCCACAAAATAAGGTGGAGACTGAGGTGCACTGCCTAACTTCCTGCCAAATGCATGGCATTAGAGACACATACTTCCCTCAGATCACACAGACCCACAAATAATTTGAAAACAAATCCAATTTGGATAAACTTCCATATCTTTTGGGTGAAATACCACAGTGTTCAATCACAGCAGCAAGATTTGTGACCAGTTGCCACAAGAAAAGGGCAACCAGTGAAGAACAAATACCATTGTAAATACAACCTATATTTATGTGTATTTATTTTCCTTTTTGTACTTTAACTATTTGCACATCATTATAACACTGTATATAGACATAGAATGACATTTGAAATGTCTTTATTCTTTTGGAACTTTTGTGAGTGTAATGTTTGCTGTTAATTTTTTATTATCTATTTCACTTGCTTTGGCAGTGTAAACATATGTTTTCCATGCCAATAAAGCCCTTGAATTGAATTGAGTAGTTTAATCCCACCGCTAGCAGTACTACAAGGTTTGAACGTCTATTTGACTACACTACACCACCCCCGTCTGGAACAAATGTGATATTACATGACACGAGGTGATCAGTCTCAAAGATGGCACGCAGACAAGACATGAAACCGGTCTTTAGGGTACGTCAGCTATTTGCGAAAAATATTGATTACCTTGTGCAAGTGTACAATCTTATCTCCATTTAGTGTTTGCGGCACGGACAGGCGCCGTGGCTTAGATGATTGAAACGCCTGTCTAGTAAACAGGAGATCCTGGGTTCGAATTTCAGTTATGGGTTTTGATTTTGGCTCGATACACACAACCTTTCTCTGACTTCATTGCTTCGAATACTTGATACTGATTTCAAAATGTGTTAGGGGTAGTTTTTCGTACTCCACGTACGGCATGGCGGTGGTGTAAAAATCCCAACAATGTAAAAATCCTCACAATTCAATGGTGCCGAGAGTTCAAACAAAGACAATAGCCTAGACATGTTTCAAAACACCGTGGTTATTTTTTGAAAAAATGTTCTTTTTTTTCTTTCTTTTTCTATTTTACCATTCTAAATCAACTAATATGTCAGATTAATTCCTTAAAAATATATATGTTTTACCATTATGATAACAATGTGCCACCAGTAGGAGTCGTAACACCCATGATGGTAACACCAATGAGACATTTTAGGTTATTGAGGATTTTCTCAAATCTAAGGTCATTATAAGTAATTTACTAAAGTGATATGATTATTATTTTGCCCACAATGTTATTTCCTTTCATTTAAATTTAGTAACACCAAGTGACAGTTTAGATTTAGACACAACAAATGACCAATGGAATCCTCAAATTGATGACACACTAAAAGGGTGTGATTAGCTCATATTTGTCTTTAATATAGACCCCTCCCCTGATAATAGTTTGCCACTGGAGGGAATGCTCAAGGTCCTTGTATATATTTGTAATGAGTGATTGTTTAGTAAATCTACTAGTAAAAAAAAAAGCATTTTAATAGCCTTCTTTGTTTTTATTTAACTATGCAATATAATATATATATATATATTTTTAATTTGTTCACTTTCTAGCATTCAAAATAATAATAGATATTAATATTTTTTTTTCTTCCCATGCCAATAATAATAAAAATAAATAAAAATAATAATAATAATAATAGATATAGCTAAATCCCAAAAGCATGTGACTACAACTCTACACATCACTACTTGGACAAGCCAATTTGCTTAACGTTTTGCAGTATAAAGGACTTGCATTATTTTTTCTTAATTAATAAACAGTTCAATATAAACAAAAACATGTATGATGTGCAACTATTTGTAATTTTAAAGTGTTTTTCATGGTTCCAAAGCAAGGGACGCAAATTCACAGCAATTCAAGAAAGACCCAGGGTATTGCTACCTTGTTATTAACTCGTTTCACCGTCTTCATCGGATTAGCTGGTTCAGGTGGCCATATAAACTGATGTAAACAGAGGAACCCATATAAACAGAGGAACTATATTTTTTATTATGATCAGGCGTTTTACTTGCGCAAAAAGTTTCCTAACACTCGCTGCGAGCAGGGTTCGAACCTGCGCGGGAAGATCCCATTGGATTTCAAGTCCAACGCCTTAACCACTCGGCCAAAAATGGGGCAAAAGGGACTGCTAGGGGGGGGAGAAGGAAAAAGAGGGGGGGGGGGGGGGAAAGAGAAAAAACGGAAAGAGAAAAACAAACAATTTGTCATGTTTTTTTCTCCACTCACAACGCCTTTAAAGTTATTTTCACACGCATGTGCGCTTATTTTTATCACTTTTATCGACAACATTGACACTTTGTCTCCTGCGGGATTCGATCCGACGACGCTGTGCACCGTGGCAGCATGCACCAATACCATGCATTAACATAATTTTTCTTTCGTATAACGTGTATATTGCTTGTATTAAGTGAGTTGTGTGAATATTGCATGTATTGTTTAAAAGCAGCCAGAACCAAAATCATTGTGTGTGTGTTAACATACTTGGCCAATAAATCTGATTTTGATGTAATTAAAGTGCTATGTGTCATTCATCCTGATTAGGGGGTTAGTTGTCCCAGATATATATATATATATTTAGCAACTGTCCCAGACTGCGGGGGACCAGAAGTGGGTGAACAACCTGAACTTGTTCTTCAACAGGTTTGATCAGCCCCTACCCCGGCTGCTGCACACCTCAGGTGCACCCCCAGAACACTGCCCTACCCCCATCTCCACAGCACTCAGGTCACAGACCCCCACCGCTTTGGCTTCTCCTGCCCCATCCCTTTCATCTCACCTCTTACCCTCAGCTCCACCCCCTCTCAACACCCCCTACAACATCAAACACTGGTGAGAAAAGAGGTCAGGAAGATCAAAGCAAGAAAGTATGTATTTTCATTGGCAGAGGGCTTTCCAGGAGTGCTGATATTTAATAACAGCACTGGTAGCCTACTTAGTTACTTTGCAAGAGTTCTAGGAATAAAGTATAGGAGGTATAGGAGAAAAACAATCCAGAAGTCAAAATTTGAGAAACTTTGGTCAGTTTATTAAACCTGAAAGTATATATTTAGCAAATATATACATCTTTATTTTTTTGTTGTTTTCTTTTTTAGAACACCATGCAATGCACAAACACAGAAATGAAAAACATAACTATATACAATACTTTACTATCTACACATTATTATACAATTTGACAAACTTTGGTCACTTTATTAAACCTGAAAGTATATATTTAACAAATATATACATCTATTTTTTTTTTATTGAATTTTTTAGAACACAGAAATGAAAAACTTAACTATATACAATACTTAACTATTTACACATAACTATTATATACAGTATTTATTTATTCATACATTTTCCTTTATTTCCCACTGGCAAGACTGGTCAACTGGTCCTTCCACTCTGCCAGGGTGAGTCCTGAGGCTGGACAGTACCACCGCCCCTTCAGCTGGGTGTGACCCGTACTTTTGTTTTTCCCCTGCCCACACTGCTTGCAAATGTACTGGTAGGTATCCCTGAACTTCTTGCGTGGAGGTTCACCCCTAGCCATCAGCTCCTCGTTCTCCTGGGCAGCTTTTTTCTGTCTCCACGTACGTTGCCTTGGCTGAACAGAGGTGCCAGGTGGTGGAGGGGCCAGGTACAGTGGATGGTCAGCAGGTGGCTGGAAGGGGGGAGGTGGCTGGAAGGGGGGAGGTGGCTGGAAGGGGAGAGGTGGCTGGAAGGGGGGGGTGGCTGGTACGAAGGCCAGGCAGGAGATGGTGGTGGTGGCAGGTAATCCTGCTGGTACGAAGGCCAGGCAGGAGATGGTGGTGGTGGCAGGTAATCCTGCTGGTACGAGGGCCAGGCAGGAGATGGTGGTGGTGGCATGTAATCCTGCTGGTACGAGTCCCAGGCAGGAGATGGTGGTGGTGGCAGGTGACCCTGCTGGTACGAGGCCCAGGCAGGAGATGGGGGTGGTGGTGGTGGCAGGTGACCCTGCTGGTACGAGGCCCAGGCAGGAGATGGGGGTGGTGGCAGGTTACCATGCTCATACGAGGCTGAGCCAGCAGAACCAGGCCATACGTATGACCCAGGCTGGTAGTGCTGTGCCAAGGCAGAACGAACACTGTGCCGAGGGCGTATCACTGCCTCACCCTCCCGGTTCTCTGGCTCCTCAAACACCATAGCCTCATGCCCATGCTGCACAGGAGCAGCCGGAAGAGTCTGGGCTTCAGGGAGTGAGTCCTTGGCCAGTTCAAACCGTTTGGGGAGTATGGTGCCCTGCAGCAGCATGTCCCTGTCCTTCCTCTTATCCCTCCTAAGCAGCCTAAAAGACAAAAATGCATACAGTAGCTTCAGTTAGTTCTTTTATACATAGTAGCCTATCCTCCTATGTTTAGTATTTTCTAACAAGCAAGCAGTTGAAGGTTTTTCTTGCAGTTTAATAATATAATAATATAATGTCATTGTATAGGAAAGGTGCACACGTAAAAAACAAGACTCACCAAGAAGAGATTGTTGTGTTGTTTACTGGTATCAGAACCACGTTGGTCTTCTCCAGAACAACCCTGCTGTCCTCCAGCAGCTGTTTAAGATGGCTGTAGGCCACCACAATGGACTGTGGGATGGGCAGAGTTCTACTCCTTGTGTCCTTGGGCCTGTTTGGTGCTTGCTGAAACTCTTTTAAAAGTCTCAGGCAAACACATTCGCTGACCCTGTGGACTTCGGGGTCCTGGGCTGCCTGCCCGTGAGTCATGAACAGTCTGTGGGAAAGAAGGATGATATGGTCCGGACTTTAAACAAGGCTGTAAACAAAAAATAATAATAATAGCAACAACCTGTCACCTGTGAACAGCCCAATTTACCCCCCACAAACTAATATAATCACAAAATATTTTTTTCAATCCTGGTTTGACGCAGTACAGCCTTCTGATTCAATGATTTGTAATGAACCAAAATGATTAAGAATTGTGTCAAATCACCTCTCTGCCGCCTGCTGTCCAGGAGCAGAGCCACTCGGCTTCCTGGGCGCTCTCCAAGGTCCTGCCACGGTCTTCTTCCTCGCTTTCTGGCCGAACCTCAAAGGTTCCTTGTCCATAGCAGGGAGAGCCATGTAAAGATGGACTATGTCAGCCTCCTCTTTTGATGACAAGGCAGTGATGGTTCGGTTCAGGCCAACCAGGTAGGCTGCCAGGTCATCAACCGCATCCCAGCCCAAGACACCTCTGGAATCACATCGGCTATTCTGAAAAGTAAAAATCATGAAAAAAACACATGTAAATAAATGTGTAAATTTCTTTGAACTATTTGAGCAATGTTGACCTTTTTTCTCTCTCCATAAAACGTAATACTTGACGTTTTACTTGACAAACGTATGATACTTGTGTTAGGCTATGGTTCAACCCAGCACTCAGAGAAACAAACACGACAAAGGGAGTGGAAGAAACAAAATATTTAATAAAAGTAAAAATTGTCTTAGTCCAAAAACCACTGAAGTAAAGGAACAGAGTGGGCTAGTCGGCTCCGGAGGAAGGAGAGGCTGAGGCAGGCAGGCAGGCAGGCAGGCAGGCAGGCAGACCGACAGGCAGGAAGGCAGGCAGGTTGGGAGGTATGTCCGAAACTAAAGACAAAACAAACGACAGGTTAAGGAGAGTGGAGAGCCAGGCTGAAGACAAAGACAAAATAACTTTACTGGTGAGCCAAGTTACCGCTCTGGTAAGAACAACGATCTGGCGCCGGTGGAGAGCCATGCCCCGGAATTAGTAGTGCAGGATGATTAGAGAATAGGATGCAGCTGCGTAGGCAGGAATCACTGGAAACAACCCGCAGCTGCACAGGAGAGGCAGATCCTGAGCCCGCCCCCTGATCCACTCCAGACACCCACATAAAGGGGACAAACACACATACAGATACAACAGACACAGAGGGGACAAAACAAGGAGGAAGGGAAACAGAAAAGGGAGAGACAAGCTGCCCACATAACAACTTGTGGCATATCATTAGCGAACTTGTTACATATCTTGTTTTTGAGAAAGGTGTTACATTACCTGGTCTGATGTGCTGTCTTGTGTGTCGTCTTCCTCCACAATGATGTCCTCATCCAGGGATCTGGGTCCACTGTCACCCTCCAGTGTCACCTGGGCCTCCACGGCACATATTGGAGGATCAGGATCACCTACCCTAAGGTCAGCTACCTGGCACACCGTGACGTCAGGTTCACCCCCGTCGTCCTCGAGCTCCTCTGTGGGGATCTCTGGCAGCTGCTGTGGAACCAGCAGGTCGCCTCTATTGGACTGGGCCAATAGGTACTCCACAGCAATGCGCTCGCCTGTAACACATAGTGTTTAAACACATAGTTAAAGAAGAGGAAAGGACACAAACACAGACACAGACACATCTCCTACATGTAGAGCCCGATCTTCACTCCCACGTCCTCTGAGGAGGGGTGGAGGTGGCAGAGAAAAGAAAAGTGGGAGAGGAAGTAATACTCAAATGCTCAGTGCTGATCTGAGAGCTATCTCACCAGTAGGTTTTCCAGGTGGGGTGAATTCTGGAACCAGAGAACAACCAAGGACCCGCTGGCTCATGCTGTTTAGGTGAGACATCAAGCGAACATCAAATGTCCTCAGGGTTGATGCCCCCACCACAGCTACAGCTTCCTTTGCCCGGTTCATGTTCCACCTCGATACCCCCTCCAGCATGTACATTTGTGTGTGCAATGCATTGCATCGAAAGCCTAAGAAACAAAATACTCAGGTTAGGTCAACCATTATTATGAAGTCAATACATATTAACACCTATTAAATACAAAGTGACAATTACATTGTTATTTGAATAATTCAAGTGCATACTATGTCATAACACAGACTTTTTTTTAAGATCAGCATACGGCAAGTTAACATTTTGAATTTACCTGGAACAAAAGCACACTGGTGGCGGTGAAAACTCTCGAGGGAGGAGGACCCCCTCCCACACCTGAGGACGTCAAGGACTTTGCCACCCTTCTGCAGTGTCCCTGTCTTTGTGTACAACTCCACCCCTGCAGGGTCCTGGATGCACTCCAGGTGCTTCTGCTGCACCTCCCACACATGGTGCATGCTGTCAGGGTTCACTAGACGCAGCCCCGTGGTGTCAGTCAGCTCCCACATCGATTCGAGCAGCCCCGAAATCATGACCCGGATTTCCTCCACTGCACGGGTCCTCCGCCTGCAGTGCTTTGCCATTTCACCAGTGCTGATACTGGCCAAGAGCAGTGCCTCAGTGGGAGCATTTCCGCCATGGCTGCTCTTCCACTCCCCTTTCTTGGCCTCCTTAAGCCGTTGCACATCCTCCTGATCCCACTCAAAGATACAGGCGGAAAGTTTGGAGCAAAAGGTACCGTAGAGAGGGTGGTGCTCAGTAGTGAGGCCGCAGTTAAACCTTCGCATGAAGTGGAAGACGTCTAAACGGACGACAAACTTCCATGGTCGAAAGAGTCTCAGCACTGACGACACACCTGTGAAAGACAAACATTGATTATTACAGACGTGATCATCTATTTTTTGGGCAATTACATTACATTGTTAGTTTATAGATTACTATCACCATTTTTCTCTTTTTTTAACATCATAATTAACTTTAGTTAATTACATACTGTAATCTGCAATGTATATTTCATAAAGTAACAATTTCAGCATCCCACCTGACTGGCTGCAGCAGTCCCGGTCAACATAGATAGCCTCAGGCTCAGCTTGTCCAGCATTCTCATAACGTGTGACGATGCCCTGGCACAACTCTTCCAGCCCTGCACCTTCACCTGTCGTCAGAACACTGTTCAGAACCTGGCCAAGCTCGTTGCCGATGTTGGACATCCATGCAGCGGTGTCCCCTATACTGCCAGCCAGCTTCTTGGTGATCTGAAAAACAAACAAAAACAGAACGTTCTAAAAAAAACTGTACAAACTTACTAAAATTAATACTATTTCATCATTAGGATGATAAAGTAAACTATTTATATCCATTCCAATTGGTTAACATCAGAGTAAATAAAATTAATGCTAAAACCCTCACCTTCTTTGTAGAGTCCATCTTCAGAATTCTACCATAGGTAGAGGTGATCACCCCCTTCATCTCTTCCAGGTGGCTGAGGATGTCGTTGGAGTGGACCGTCTCAAACCACTGGGCAAGTGGAAGGGGCCTGAAGGGTGGAGGAGGAAGATGGACAGCTGCAGAAGAGACGAAGGTAGCCATCTTCAAATGAAGCTCACAGTCAGACAGGTAGCGGATGGTCTGACGTGCCCACTCCTCGCTGTGTGCTTCCTCTACTGCAGACTGGAGGTAGGAGGAACTGTTCCCACTGGTCCTTGGCTTCAGGAAAGTCATACACTTCCTATCCAGGGCTAGCTGTGTAGTGAGGACAGCGGGAAACAGGCTCCTATGTGCCACATCCAGTTGAGCAAGGATTTCCTGGCTCCATGGGCAGACCGGCAGCATACACTTGCTGCAACGTGGATAGTCCCCTCCCACAAGGTAGTAGCGGGTATCCACATCTATCACCTCCCTCACCTTCGGGTAGATCCCTGAGTGGTGCATTTTCCGGTCACACCGCGTGCATTTCAGAGGAATCCCCCACATCCTCATTGGTGCCCAGAGGAACATCCTCTGCCGGAAGTGCCACCCGGGCTCGGGAGGAGACGGTTTGTGCTGCAGTGGTGGATGAAACCAGCACGCCTCCATTTTCTGCCTCAGCTGACCTGTAGGCTCATAGAGGACCTTGGCAATCCACACCCGATCTGCTGGCTGTATAACCTTTTTGAATTGATTGGGGAGAAAAGCTTCCCAATCAATGGAAGCTGGCCTAAGTGGAGTTTGAGGAGTGTGGCGTGGCGTGCTGGAGCAACCTGTTGGAGGAGGGAGCAGAGATGTAGTTGTCGGCGGAGATGGTGTGGGCTGTAGAGATGGTGTGGCCGTTAGCCGTGGAGATGGTGTGGGCCGCGGAGATGGTGTGGTCCACGGAGATGGCGTGGCCGTTAGCCGTGGAGATGGTGTGGGCCTTGGAGATGGTGTGGGCCTTGGAGATGGTGTGGGCCTTGGAGATGGTGTGGCCGTTAGCCGTGGAGATGGTGTGGGCCTTGGAGATGGTGTGGGCCTTGGAGATGGTGTGGGCCTTGGAGATGGTGTGGGCCTTGGAGATGGCGTGGCCGTTAGCCGTGGAGATGGTGTGGGCCTTGGAGATGGTGTGGGCCGCGGAGATGGTGTGGTCCACGGAGATGGCGTGGCCGTTAGCCGTGGAGATGGTGTGGGCCTTGGAGATGGTGTGGGCCTTGGAGATGGTGTGGGCCGCGGAGTTGGTGTGGGCCGCGGAGATGGTGTGGCCGTTAGCCGCGGAGATGGTGTTGGCCGTGGGGATGGTGTGGTGGAGCTACCTGTTGAAGTTGGCGATGGAGGTTGAGCCAACCAGGATAAATAATGGAACTGTTCTATATGCTCCAACAGGCCAACAGAACCTTGGACCTTGGCCCCACAGGTGTCACATGTCTCCTCTACATGGCGGTCAGAAAGGTGCATGGAGAATTTTTCTGCCTTCACAACCTGATTGCACTGACAGCACTTTACTGTTCTGTCTGCACTGGTGCCTCCGCCTGCCTGCCTTGAGCCTCCACCTGCCTCATAGGAGCCTCCACCTGCCTGACTGGAGGCTTCTCCTGCCTGACTGGAGCCTCCACCTGCCTGACTGGAGGCTTCTCCTGCCTGACTGGAGCCTTCTCCTGCCTGACTGGAGCCTTCTCCTGCCTGACTGGAGCCTTCTCCTGCCTGACAGGAGCCTTCTCCTGCCTGACAGGAGCCTTCTCCTGCCTGCCTGGAGCCTCCACCTGCCTGACTGGAGCCTTCTCTTGCCTGCCTGGAGCCTCCACCTGCCTCTGATGCATCTGACTGAAGGGGGGAGGCAGGATTTCAAGTACAAAAGAGGCTCATGCTACTTGTAATAAATAATTTCACCAATGATCCTACACTGTTAGTTTTATCCAAATTTGTGCACATAGGGTATGATCCATCAAATAATCGACTTCATGCTACAGCAACTTATCATCACTTAAATGAAATAAATCATCATATAACCTACCTTATGGAACCCACAAGAGCATTTTAGGTGTCTCCCGAACAGATCCACCTTACTCTTGCTCTGCAGCGGGCAAGCATCTATACACTCCAGGGCTCTTTTCCATTTCTTACCACCGGGCCTTTTGCCTGTGGAAAACTGGTAGCTGCCCTGGGCATACTTTTGGCAGATGTCTCTCCAGTATGAGTCTGGCTTCCCCGTCTTGGTCATATCTGCAAACATGAGCTAAGTTAGACTAAACGACCAAGTTCTCTGTTGTGATTACATTCTCAATCAATTTAGCATAGATGTACAGTCGTGATAGTTTGCTCTGGCTATGGTACAGTAATACCAGGTCCATACCATTTTATAAAATTAATACTTCCATAGAATAATATGCTTGTACTCCAACACGTCAACTTAATTTTGTTATCTCAACAACCTGGTCAAAGTATCATCAATGTAGTCATATTTTGTACTTCTGAGGTCAAATTAAAGTCAGCGGAAAAGTTGCATCTCACAGAGGGGACTGTACTATGGGGGGCAGCGAGTCTACATCGACAATTTAAATACCAGGACCGACATAAAAACATGTACATTCAAATCGTACGTCCATGGAATAATTTGCCTGTACATATCGATATTATTTTTTTTGTTACGCTGACAAAGACCAAGTAACTACTCAATTTAGCATTGATGTATCTACTGTCTACTGTACGCGTACTGTACCACTACGTTCAGCGGATAAGTTACAGACAATAAGAATACGTTTATCGAGACAGTTAGTCTACATCGGTCAATCAACATAATTCAGAAATACATGTCGCTTATACATATAATTTGCATTTACATACCTATTTTTCTGTTGTTCTTTTCTTTTGTACGTCTTAAAAAAAGTTATGTGCAGTACTGGCTCTTTCACTCAGCGCGCTGATTTGTAGTCTTCTGCAGTTTTACCTCACGTCAAAATGGGGCAAAAGGGTCACGTGACCCCTAGACCCACCTCTGTTCAGAATGGTTCGAAATGTGTTCGGAATTGTTCAGAATGGTTCGAAATGTGTTCGGAATTGTTCAGAATGGTTCGAAATGTGTTCGGAATTAGCAGTTGTTCAGAATATTTTCCTAATGTGGTTCGGATATTGTTAGGATGTATTTGCAGTCCAATTCTTGGCGGGTACGGCCATCGCAGCTGCTATTTCTGCTGCGGAAGAGTTTACTATAAAATAATGTCTTACCTGTCGGTGAACAATTAGTTATAATGTTATTTCAGTAACTGCTGGAATTATGTAGCTACGCCTACGTCGATCTGTTTGTAGCGGTCTACTTTTACAAATTGCCATGTGGTACAGCGCGCATAAATACGCAGTACACTCACTGCGTGCAAAGGCACAATATAACGTACAAAACGAGGATCATGCAGTACTTTGTTCTAATCTGTATGTAGGTGGCAGTACTGGGTATGAATTAAACTTTCATTACATGAGCTAGTCTTCTGTGTGGTGTTGAACCCCTATGGACCGGTTACCCAGACACAGATTAAGCCTAGTGCTGGACTAAAAAACGATGTGAATGGTTTTTAGTGCTGGACCAGGCTTATCTGTGTGGAGGAAACTGGCCCTGTAAATGTCTGTGGTTGAACCATTGACATAGTTAAACTATCTCTGGTTTAACCTTCACCAAACCCCCTGACACCACAACACAATGTATATGCACTGTAATGTAAAGTGTAATAGGAATAAAGCTCTATATTTCTTTCTCTGTCTCTCTCTCTCTCTCTCTCACTCACACAGAGAGAGAAGTGTCATGTCGCCGTCTCTCCTTCGTTTAGCTCCACGACCCCCACAACCGTCTTGAGGTTGGTACAGCCGATCTGCCAACTTCTGTCAGTAGCGTTCAAACAGTTTGGGCTACACTCTAATATGACAGACACTTCAGAACAAACTTCCTTTATATTTTTTTGGGGAACTATGTTGTTCCATGTTGTGAATCTGTTATTCAATGTATGGGCTAATAGCAATAAGGACAAAAATGTTTTTTCATCAAATAGTTGTTAAATATATTTATTTGATACTTCAAAGGGTCTTAAAATTCCAAATCAAATAACAAAATGATCCTTGGTATGACCTTCTTGAAACAATTCCGTATAGCTTAACACAATACTATAATAAATAACCTGGGATTAGAGGAACACCTCTCTTTCCATCTACGTCAATGGTTATACTAATATATTACCAGGCTTTTATTATGACCTTATTATCACAACTATGACACACTTATAACCTAGTGTGTGTGTGTGTGTGTGTGTGTGTGTGTGTGTGTGTGTGTGTGTGTGTGTGCATGCGTGGCAGGGCTTGTACCAGGCACAGGCTGGTAGATAGGGTGAGACGTTCATGCAACAGGGGCCATAAACCTTATTGGTGTCCTGGTCAAAACTGACTGTATCCTGTTATGTTATCTGTCTCCAAACAATAAACTGTCCATTGATATTTAAAACATGCTTTAATGATGCAATTGGTGTTTGAATTTGAGGAAATAGCACTTCCGTAGCCTATACACTTCTGTAAATTAATTGAGTGTAGAGAAATTGATGGCAAACAAGAATGACAAAAGGGTTGCTTTCTGTTGTCTCGCCAAACTTATGCTATAGCTTGTCAAAGGATGAATGAGACTGAGATGTCGATTGAACATTTCTCACTGGTCTAACTCAAGTGTAGTAAATGGTTTAAAACAAGTACTCGAATCTAGATTAGTGTAATGAATACTCAGGGAGAAAAAGGTGTAGATTCACGCACAGAGCGCGGCAGGTGTTAATTTCGCCTTCGCAAAAGGCAGAAATCGTGGTCACAGGCAGGCAATGGTCATACACAGGTAGGCAAACAGGCAGGAGAATCAAAAACTAGGACTGAAGGCTATAACTGGTTCTCATAAACGAGTTAGGAAAAGGTTTAGTAGAGTCAAAACGAACAATACCTCACAAGGCACAAAGAGAATGAACTGAACTAAATAAGGAGCTAATGAGACCAGGTGAGTAACTAACACAGGTGAAATCAATGAACAAAAATGAAAGACAGTGCTACGTTCAAGAACACAAAGAAACAGGTCTACATTCAAGAACACAAGGTTGACTAAGAAAATAAATACAGAACCTTACAACTAGTCTAACTTGAATCCATATTTGCAAATCATCCTGTTGCGGCTATTTGTACACCGATTTACAAAGATAATGAAAACAAACATTCTCTTTCTCTGTGGACATTTCAATGTGTCTGTGAACATATTAATCATAATCAAATGAGACCTATAATCTTTAACCTTTAGCCTTTAGGTATTTTATAAGGAGACCTATAACCTTTAACCTTTAGCCTTTAGGTATTTTATAATGAGACCTACAACCTTTAACCTTTAGGCTTTTTATAATGAGACCTATAACCTTTAACCTTTAGGTATTTTATAATGAGACCTATAACCTTTAACCTTTAGCCTTTAGGTCTTTTATAATGAGACTTATAACCTTTAACCTTTAGCCTTTAGGTATTTTATAATGAGACCTATAACCTTTAACCTTTAGGTCTTTTATAATGAGACTTATAACTAGCAACTCTCGAGTGGCGCAGTGGTCACTGCATCGCAGTGCTAGCTGTGTCACTTGAGATCCTGGTTCGTGTCCAGGCTCTGTCGCAGCCGGCCGCGACCGGGACACCCATGGGCGGCGCATAATTGGTCCAAGGTAGGGGAGGGTTTGGCCGGCAGGGATGTGGGTTTGTTTCCCACGGGGGGCCAGTATGAAAAAAAATGACAGCGGTCTAGGAGACCCTGCTGATTGTCTGTTTGTCTCTCTCACAGAAGAAAAAGCTTGTATGAAAAACCCAGATAAAGATGCCTGGCAAATGCTGATCTAAGATGGGATACTGTGGCATGTAAACATATGTTGTTTTTGTGGTCTGCGCAGGCTCAGTTTCGCATATCATGGGTGTTGTGTGATGATGTTTTCATCTGATTGTCAAACAAATCACTTCAAAGAGTAGGCTACCTGTGCAGTTTCATCCACCATAATAATTCCCAGGGGCGCAATTATATATTTTTTAATCCGGTCGGATAAACACTCCAAACAGCCTACCCGACCGCTCGGAGGCGTCTGCATGGTCCTAAAGCACACCGTTGCCTCGTTTTGTATCACATTCCAATGATAAAACTGGAGGGGACACAAATGCAATTTCAGAATGTGGGAGGGACATGTCCCCCCCGTCCCCAGTGTAAGTTGCGCCCCTTATAATTCCATAATAATTTAGCCTACTGTAATTAATTTAATATAATTTACTACTGGCCACTTTCACCCCTAATTTAGACAAGTTTTCTACTTATAATTCCCGACATTTGTTAGCCAACTATATTTTGATACATAGCTTCTCTTCTGTCATAACTTGTTGCACCAGAAGACTAAATAAAGGTGTGCTCACCAGAATAATGTCTTACTGTCACGACTTCCTCCGAAGCTGCCTCCTCTCCTGGTTCGGGCAGGCTTCGGCGTTCATCATCACCGGCCTTCTAGCCACTGCCACTCCTCATCTCATCATTCCATTTGTTTTGTCTTGTTTATTACACACATCTGGTTTATATCCCCTCATCAGTACCTGTATAAGTGTTCCCTCTGCCCCCTTGTCTTTGTGTGTGATTGTTTATTGTGGAGGTTAGTTCAGCTCGGTGGAGCTCCTTATATTTTTGTATCGCTGGGATATTTCACCCGTGTGCCTTGTTGTTTCCCAGTGCACCTGATTTACGCACTGGAGTGTTTGACGCATTGCTGCGTATCGCTGTGTTTTGGAAATAAACCCTTTATGTAGTGATTTACCCTCCTGCGCCTGACTCCGTCAAAATCACTCACCGCAGAATCACACACCAAGACATGGAGTCAGCAAAAGAAGAGCACTTACCTGGAGTTCTGGCGCGGGTTCGGGAGCATTCTACGATGCTAGTCAGCTTGGGAAAGCGATGGATCAGGTTCTCCAGGTCGTCCAATGCCTGGAGAGGAGAGGACCCGACCCTTTGGGACCAGCTGAGCGAGCCGTCTTCGATCACCCGCCCGAAGATAGAGAGGCGGGCGAGCGGCTGGTCCACCTGAGGCAGGGGACGAGGACCGCGCAGGACTTTGCCCTGGAGTTTCATACTCTAGCGGCCGTTTCCGGTGCAGCCTGCGAGAGGACGTCCGAAGGGAGCTAGCCTGCCAGGATACCATATTGACTTTCGACCAGCTGGTGGACATGGCCATCCGGTTGGACAACCTGCTAGCTTCAAGAGGACATCCTGGAAGGGGCCTGCCTGTTTTACCCCCCCTCAACCCGGATTCAGTTCCGATGGAGCTGGGTGGTGCAGCGATCCGGGAGAATGGAGGACGACAGCTCCAGTGTCATTCTTGTGGCAGGAGAGGACATTCGGCTGCACACTGTCGTCAGGGTTCTTCCGGGTCTGGAGGCGGCAGGCAGGGCACTCTCGCGTCACCCCAGGTAGCGCAAACCCACACTCGTTCAGAGCCCTCTGCTGCGCACTGCACCATACACGTCACCTTCCCTGATTACACAGTAGTTTCCCAGTGTAAGGCGCTGGTCGATTCAGGCGCAGCTGGGAATTTTATATACAGGTCGTTAGGGCATAGTCTAGGTATTCCATTGGTTCCCCTATCCATTCCACTGCCCATCAAAGCACTTGACAGTCGACCATTGGGGTCAGGGTTTATTAGGGAAGTTACAGCACCAGTCACAATGGTTACGCACGAGACCCATAGAGAGCAAGTCACCTTTTTTATTATTGAGTCCCCTGATTTCCCAGTTGTGTTGGGTCTTCCCTGGTTAGCACTACACAACCCCACCTTTTCATGGCCGCAGAGGGTTCTCACGGGGTGATCGTGAGAGTGTCAGCGTAGGTGTCTAGCTGTTTCCGTGCGCATTCCCCCCAAATACCTCGGTTTGGAGCCTGCGTTTTCCAAAACACAGGTGACCAAATTACCACCTCATCGGGCGGGGGATTGTGCGATAAACCTCCGGGTAGACGCTGTGCCTCCCAGGAGTCATGTATATCCCCTGTCGCAAGCTGAAACGGAGGCGATGGAGACATACGTCTCCGAGTCCCTGTGCCAGGGGTTCATACGTCCCTCCACTTCGCCCGCCTCCTCAAGTTTATTTTTTGTGAAGAAGAAAGACGGAGTTCTGTGCCCGTGCATTGTTTACCGAGCACTGAACAAGGGGACAATACGCCTCATTCCATCTGTAATCGAGTCATTGCATAGTGCGCGATTCTTCACAAAATGAGATCTCCGGAGTGCGTTCAACCTGGTGCGTGTCCGAGAGGGGGACGAGTGGAAGACAGCATTCAGCACAACCACAGGGCATTACGAATACCTGGTGATGCCGTACGGTTTGATGAATGCTCCATCCGTCTTCCAGTCCTTTGTGAACGAGGTGTTTCGGGATTTGCTTCGTCCCGGCTCCGCTGGTCTGCTGAGGCTGACAGGGCCTTCAGTAACCTGAGGGTTCTGTTCACCTCAGCCCCGGTACTGGCCCATCCCGATCCATCACTACCGTTCGTAGTGGAAGTGGATGCGTCCGAGGTAGGGATAGGGCCAACCAAGCTCCGCCCCTGTGCCTTCTTCTCCAAGAAGCTCAGCCCGGCGGAGCAGAACTACGACGTCAGAGCCCTGACCGTGTGGTGGCTCGAGGGTGCGAAACACCCTTTCCTTGTCTGGACGGACCACCGTAACCTGGAGTACATCCGGGCAGCGAGGAGGCTGAACCCTCGCCAGGCCAGGTGGGCCCTATTCTTCACCCAGTTTGATTTGACACTGTCTTACATCCCGGGTACGAAGAACGTGAAGGCAGATGCACTGTCACGGCTGTACGACACAGAGGAGAGGCCCATAGACAACACCTCTATACTCCTAGCCTCCTGCATTGTGGCGCCGGTAGTGTGGGCGATGGACGCGGACATAGAGCAGGCATTATGCAGAGCCATCTCCACCTCAGTGCCCAGCTGGGCTGCAGTACGTGACGTCTCTTGTCCGTGACCGTCTGATTTATTGGGCACACACGTACCCCTCCTCTGGTCACCCAGGTATCGGTCGTACAGTGCGCTGCCTGACCGGAAAGTACTGGTGGCCTACCTTGGCTAAGGACGTGAGGCTGTATGTCTCCTCCTGCTCGGTGTGCGCCCAGAGTAAGGCACGTAGGCACCTCCCAGCGGGTAAGTTACATCCCTTACCAGTGCCACAACGGCCATGGTCCCACTTGTGTATTGACTTTCTTACTGATCTTCCCCTCTCTCAGGGTAACACCACCATCCTGGTCGTTGTGGACCGCTTTTCTAAAGCCTGTCGCCTCCTTCCTCTGCCCGGTCTCCCCACGGCCCTGCAGATTGCGTAGGCCCTGTTTACTCACGTCTTCCAGCACTATGGTGTGCCAGAGGACATAGTGTCTGACCTGGGTCCCCAGTTTACATCAAGGGTCTGGAAGGCGTTCATGGAACATCTGGGGGTCTCGGTCAGCCTGACCTCTGGGTTTCACCCCGAGTCTAATGGGCAGGTGGAAACGGTGAATCAAAGGGGGGGGGGGGGGGGGGGAATCCCATAATTGAACTAAAATTTGTTATGAGCTATGGTCCCACACACGCATGCACCCAATCAGGCACACGAACACACAGCAAGAGACAGAAGCCAGCATGTCTGTGTGAACGATTGTACTGTTGTGGGGTGGTTTCCCAAACACAGATTAAGCCTAGTCCTCAACTAAAAAGCTATTTCAATGGGAGGTTCTCACTTGAGCATGCTTTTTATGGATTAGTTTTAACCTGCGTCCGGGAAACCGGCCCTGTAAATTCCACTTTATATGGTATTGATGACATACTTACAATAATCCAAATGTAAAATCTTACAGTGAAGAACTAACTGTATTGAATGAAATTTCACCTTGTCATGATTGGTTGAAAACAATATTTTGCTGCCAGGACTTTTCCCCCTGGATTAAAGTATGTTCTTAAAAGTGCCTTACGGCCTAACTGTGTTCTTGGTCTGTGATAGGATGTCAAGGGTCTTGTCAGTTTTTCCCATCATGGTTTATGGTCGTCATTTGCGTGTGTGTTTGTCTGATATGGTTGTATCAGTGAATTATGGTTCCCTACTCTGATGAGCGGGAGGTAGGGTCCAGAGTTCAAACATACACACACACACACACACACACACACACACACACACACACACACATAGCCACACTTGTCAAGGACACACAGATTCTGACGTCACATTATACATCTCACAGACACACAGATGAAACACACACCCAATCCCCCAACCCTCCCCCGGCTTATCAGTAGCC
The DNA here is from genome assembly GCF_964263955.1 of Coregonus lavaretus. Taxonomy (NCBI): domain Eukaryota; kingdom Metazoa; phylum Chordata; class Actinopteri; order Salmoniformes; family Salmonidae; genus Coregonus; species Coregonus lavaretus. Next base: position 70,653 of record NW_028165186.1, on the reverse strand, counting down.
ATGGTGATGGACCATAGTATTCTGATTAAACACAGATACTGCATACCCTAAAACTATAGGTACACTCTGGAGTATCTTCAGGTAAAGGTTACCCATTGGACAACATTTTAATCAAATTGAATTACTAAACTGAGCATTATTATCACTGTTCAGATTCCAGAACATGTCACAGGGTTGAAAATGTGACATTACCAAGTTTACAGATGTTTGAACAAATTGAACCACTAAAAGTGATTAGCCACCTAACATATACAACTTCAACAGGAACATTTCTACCAATGGATAGATCAGCATTGAATTGAAAATGAGTGGAACAGCAGTGAATGTTCCGAATGAGAAAGGTTCCGAGGTGGGTGCCGCAGCCAATACAAGAGTCCATATCTGATTTTCCATTTGGAATGTTCAATTTATTGACCGTTTTCACATTGGAACTCTGTGCCACATCGAAATTCTACACCAACTCCAGCAGTTTCCATTGGCCCACCATATTGGGTGTAGCCTACCCAGAGCAATAGATAGAACATTAATTTATGACTGTACCAACCTATATCCATATAGTCTGTTCAAATACATCTGTGTGGAGGAGACAACCTGTGAAGCAACCCCAACCCTGTTTGTGTACCAACCCAACATAAATTTACATAATTTTAAGATAGGGGATTCAAAGCATCGACCTTTCAGTTACTTGCCAATATTGCCGTCTCGACCTTCTTGCCCTTTGTGCTGTTGTCTGTGCCCAATAATGTTTGTACCATGTTTGTGCTGCTACCATGTTGTGTTTCTACCGTGTTGTTGACATGTTGTGTCGCTACCGTGTTGTTGTCATGTTGTGTTGCTGCCATGTTGTGTTGTTGTCTTAGGTCTCTCTTTATGTAGTGTTGTGGTGTCTCTCTTTATGTAGTGTTGTGGTGTCTCTCTTTATGTAGTGTTGTGGTGTCTCTCTTTATGTAGTGTTGTGGTGTCTCTCTTTATGTAGTGTTGTGGTGTCTCTCTTGTCGTGATGTGGTTTTGTCCTATATTTTTATTTTTAATCCCAGCCCCCGTCCCCGCAGGCCTTTTGCCTTTTGGTAGGCCGTCATTGTAAATAAGAATTAGTTCTTAACTGACTTGCCTAGTTAAATAAAGGTTTAAATCAAATAGATAATGCTCTTAACCTGGTACCTTCTGGCATACATAGAACGGCTTTGTTCTAGAACAGCTAACTCTATACACACTGTATGTGTTTCTTTATTGAGCTGACCTCTTGTTCTAGGTCTCCCTCCTAAAAGAGGTCTTCTGCCCTCAATGGAACTTCCTTGATAAATAGCGGTTAAATACAAAGTGGACGAAAATAATCCTGTTTTATGACTCAACGCTCAGGCCAACTAAAGGTGATGTAGTGATGTAATCACTGGGGTGTGGAGCCAGTCTTATCGCCTAACTAACCCCTCCTCTACCGAGCTAACCTTCACCTCAGGATTTAAGTAGCTTCGCCTCCATCACTAGACCCATGCTAGACCTAGGCTGAGAAGAGAGCGAAGGAGGAGTAGTCTATAAATTATTTTCAACTTCTGAATTCTTCTCATATCTCTTTCTACGAGGAAACCAAATAGAGTCTTGAATTATCTACGCAACATTCTTGAGCTTTTCAACGTTGAAGAAACCGTACAACCAGCAACATGTGTACAGGAAAGTGCTCTAAAGTCATCGCGATCCCGCTCTACATCTTGGCGGGGGTCTCAATCATCTGTAACATCATTGCGTTCTTCCCCGGCTGGAAGACGAATTACGCTGAGGAAGAAAGAGAAGGGAAGGGAGACCGGATCACAGATGAGGTTAAATATATGGGAGGGTTCATCGGTGGCGGACTCATGGTGAGTTTAATTTTGACCATTTTGTAACATGGTTGGTTTCATTTTGACCATTACCTAACATTATTAGTTTAATTTTGACCATACTACAATATGATTCTTTTAATTTTGACCATTATGTGACATGATTGGTTTAATGTTGAACATTATGTGACATGATTGGTTTAATTTTGGCCATTACGTGACATGATTGGTTTAATTTTGAACATTATGTAACATGATTGGTTTAGAAGACCAGTGTTTAGGTCAGTTCCATTTTAATTCAGAAAATGAACTGAAATTTCAACTCCAAAGTTCCTTATTGAAAAACAATATTGACTGAATTGAAATGGAATTGACCCCAATCTTGGTTTAGACATGCTGATTCTATAGACAATTGGTCACACCATGATCACAGGTTTGTGTAGTCATTTTTAGATGTATAAAAATACAATAAAATGTACCCTTTTCATGATCAACAGTTTCCTAAGTGTAAATTCATCTGAATGCTGAATGGATCTATACATGTGAAATATGCTGTCTCAATATGCTACTCCAAGACAAAATAATTGTGAAGAAGTGTTTTATCTCTCTCTCTCTCTCTCTCTCTCTCTCTCTCTCTCTCTCTCTCTCTCTCTCTCTCTCTCTCTCTCTCTCTCTCTCTCTCTCTCTCTCTCTCTATATATATATATATATATATCTTTAGTGCCTTATTCCAGCCATCCACATCCACCTGACCAGCAGTAATGGTTGCTGTGCCAACCGCTGTGGGGTAAGTCGAACAACAGTCCCCTAACCACAGATCTAGGATCAGATTACCCTCCCCCCAATCCTAACCTTAACCATTAAAGGGATGAGTAAATATCTAAACCTGTATCAGTTTCATTCTCTCTACTGCACCACACAACATGAGGGTGGTGGTTTGGGCCTATGGGTGGGCCAATGACAGCTTGTGTATTATAAATTCATCACAATAGTGCAATAACGAAAAACACCTTGACACCTTGCGGTCCTTTGTAGCTCAATTGGTAGAGCATGGCGCTTGTAACGCCAAGGTAGTGGGTTTGAGCCCCGGGACCACCCATATGTAAAAAATTTATGCACACATGACTGTAAGTGGCTTTGGAAAAAAGTGTCTGCTAAATGTCATATTATAATCACTTCACCACCCTCTACGTGTGTAATGTCAGGAGATAACAAACTGTCTGTTTATGGTTCTGTCTGATGTTGGCCCACAATGTTACATTATGGGTCAGTCTAATTTCCCAATGAAAGCACATTTGTAAAAAGTTTTAGATTACTCAAGGAACCAATCTAACATAAACTCTTGGGTCAGAAACACACCAGCCTTGGATTAGATGTATTTGTCATCCTATATTTAAAACGAGTTTGTAGAAGCCTAATTAAGAACAAAACCTATTTTCCAGGTGGTAAATACACACAAAAAAGCTAACATCTACAATAAAATCTCCCTTCTCTTCCCCTGACCTCCTCCCTAACCTCTCTGACCTCTGACCCCTGTCTGTGTCTCTTCTTTTCAGATGTTCCTGTCCATTGGGTTTGCTGCTGCTGGGGTTGTTGGAGCGCTGTACAGTTTGGCTACGTCTGCCCTGGTCCTGGCCAACGGGCCTGTCTGCTTATTCTTGGCTCCAGGTGAAACAGTTCCAAATTGGGGGAGGCCCTTCATGAACAAGTACGTATTTTTATAACTTTTTCCCCAGCTTTATTTAACCAGGTAGTCCCATTGAGGTCAAATACTGCTTTTTAATGATAACACAAATTATTATTATGTCTCCTGAGTGGCGCAGTGGTCTAAGGCGCCGCATCGCAGTGCTAACTGTGCCACTAGAGATCATGGTTCGAATCCAGGCTCTGTCGCAGCCGGCCGTGACCGGGAGACTCATGGGCGGCGCACAATTGGCCCAGCGTCGTCCAGGGTAGGGGAGGGAATGGCCGGCAGGGATGTAGCTCAGTTGATAGAGCATGGCGTTTGCAACGCCAGGGTTGTGGGTTCGTTTCCCACGGGGGGCTAGTATAAAAATATATATATGTATTCACTAACTGTAAGTCGCTCTGGATAAGAGCGTCTGCTAAATGACAAAAATGTATTATTTATATCTCTTTGGATACTATGCCTGGCTACTGTAAATAACTTTATGATGCCTGCCGATGTAAAAATATCAATACAATTGATTGCTTGCTTGATTGATTGAATGATTGCTTGATTGTTCATCGTTGCAGCAGCGGCAATTACCTGGGCGATAGTGAACTCTGGAATACTTGTAAAGAGCCAGAGGATGTTGTGCAGTTTAACATCGGCCTGTTTTCCACTCTACTGGTGGCTGCTAGCCTGGAGCTGGTGCTGTGTGGAATACAGATGGTCAACGGACTGTTCGGATGCCTCTGTGGTACCTGTGGCGGAAAGGAGGTGAGAGACGGGGAAGGGGAGGGGAGGGGGAGGGGGAGAGTGAGAAGAGAAGGGGGAGGGGGAGGGGGAGGGAGTAAGAAAGAAAGTATTCACCTAACCTTTGACCTTTATCTCCTGCCAGTAGGAAATGTGATGATCCATGATGACCATCGACTGTGACCATTTTTCAACCACGACCACTTGAGGACCGTAAAGAGCTGACCGCAGCAACCCCACCCTTATACTATCCTTCATCAAGAGGAATTAATGGTTATTGAAGAGTGGTTATATTCACTTTATCTTTGCTCTGGGGCCTATTTATAATATACCTAGACTGCTTAGTGTAGGCTATTAAAACACATCAGTGATTGTAATATGTAGCCTATAGTCAAGTTTGTATAGGTATGACATTTGCTTGTTCTGTCAATTGTATGTTTCTCATGTTTTAATTTAATTCTATGCAGATTTGAATTTGTTTTATTTTGTAATAAAGACTGAAAAATGTTTTAGTTTCTTCTTCTTCTTTATTTTGTTTTTGACATGTCCTAGTTATTCTTTTCTCATGAAAATATTTGAAGGCTAAATTGTAAGTAAACAATATGTTCACAGTTGGAGTGTATACACTTGACAAGCACACACACACACACACACACACACACACACACACACACACACACACACACACACACACACACACACACACACACACACACACACTCATGGAAACACACACTCATACACACAAGCCTACTCCTAACACTCGTGTACTCATGCACACACGCACACACACTCACAGACAAGCAGATGAAGCACACACCGAATCCCCCAGCCATAACACTAGATTACTTCTTAACAGTAGCTATGGTGAATGACCCCAGTGTTCTGATTAATACACAGATACCGCATACCTGCCATTTATCCGTGTTCTATACATGAAACAACTCCAGCAGTTTCCATTGTCGCCAAGTTGTGTGTAGGCTACCCAGAGAGATAGATACACATATATATATATCTTTTGGACCCCATGCAGGAAGAGTAGCTACTGCATTTACAACAGCTAATTGGGATCCTAAAAAACTAAACTATTTATGACACTGTGTGCCATCCAAGATCCACAGAGCAGGGACTTTGTCTGTTCTAGTATGTCTAAGCCTATATACTGTAAACAACCCATGGAGAAACCCCCAACCCAGTACATGACAATAGATCAATACATCTCCCTTTTTGACAGTTGGTCTAGTGGACAAACTCAAGGTCCATAGAGAGAGGGACTTTGTTCTAGTAGAATAAGAGTTAAAGTTCGAAATGTTTATGAAATGTCACTCCACAATATTACACTAATTGACAATACATATTACAGCCTTAAAAAACACATTGTTGTGGACCACTTGTTTTTGATACACCCTGATATACAAGATCGCGCTGATGGAGAAGGTGCCAGCTTTGCTAGCTCCTCCTAAGCATTTCACAGTACCATTTACACCTGCTTGCTGTATCCTGTATAAGTGATGAATAAACGTTGATTTGGTTGTTATACTTTTTTTCATCGAAATAGTATAGGCTAAATTGTAAATAGATGATATGCTCACAGTTGGAGTTTATTCAATATAATTGATATATGTTTTATCACCATTCGTATCACCATTCATAACGTAATCACAGCAAAAATGAATCGATGGTATTCCATACAGTTTACAAGGGAAAGATAATCTGAGTAAAATAATTTGACCCCGACGTGATTTGAACACGCAACCTTCTGATCTGGAGTCAGACGCGCTACCGTTGCGCCACGAGGTCCGTACCTAGATTCGTTAGGGTAAGGTATACAACTCTTAGTGGGAGTAAAGTACATTGTAACTGTTATTTGTTACATTGTAATAACTGTAGAAAATATTTTTTCTGGTTTGGTCGAAGGTTTTCGAAATGTTAGCCTAAATAATATATGTAATAAAACGTTCAAATTAAAAGTATTTTAATACGGATAATGTTCAAATCGGATGTACACAAAAATATTTCATAGATTTAAAAACATTGTTTTTCTTAACCAAATTATAGCAATGTCATGATTAACAGTAGCCTTGTCATGTGAATTTAAATGCCCTCTCCTTCTCTTTCCAGTCACGTAAAAGTCAGTGGCTTTTTCTGGCAGAGTGTCAGTGCAGGCCCTTTATATGGACTGTAACAGAGTGTGTGAGTGTTTGTGTGTGGTTTGTGTGAATATATCGAGAGCTTCCCCCTATAAATGCAGAAAATAAACAGTGTCAGTCATGTCACATACAGAGAGACATACATTCAGTAACACAGATATGGATAGAGTGAGAGAAGCGAAAGAGAGAGAGACGGATAGAGAAAACAAGAAGAGAGAGAGGGAGAGAGAGAGAGAGAGAGAGAGAGAGAGAGAGAGAGAGAGAGAGAGAGAGAGAGAGGGAGAGAGAGAGAGAGAGAGAGGGGCCTCATCATCCCTCATGCTTTCATTTCCTGACAAAGGAACTGTATTTGGAACTCAAGACAATCGCAATCAAAATACCCACTCACAAGCATCAAACAGGTGAGTGTTCCTCAGAATATCCCACAGTGTATTAATCTAGTCTGCGTGTGTTCATATCAACATCACATCCACTTCACACTGGTACTGTGACTGTATCCTTCCAAACATCAATGATGCTTCCTGACTACACCAATAACAGACGGGGTAACAGGATAACTTGGTCACCTGTGTGTGTAATTGTGCCTCGACTACTGTTATTGAGAGAAGGAGAAAATGGAGGGAGTGAGAAGGCTTCATGCAGAGTTTTTTTGTTTTACTCTCTCTCTCTCGTAGAAAATACAGTTACAGATACCATTGCAATTGAGGTGACTGAATAGTGAATGCAAATGTGCTATATACATTACAAAATAATTACATGCACAAAGAAATAAAATATATTTTCAAAAGATATACGCATAACGTTATATATTCATTTCTCAAATGTTCTGCAATGCTAGCAGCCATGTGTCTGTTTTTGCTTTTACTGGGGAAATGTAGTTTCACGCCTTCCATAGAGACATCCAAAAGGTCCAAAAGGCTTCTCTAGGTCCAAAAGGCTTCTCAACAGCTTCTACCCCCAAGCCATAAGACTCCTGAACAGCTAATCATGGCTACCCGGACTATTTGCACCCCCACCCCATCTTTTTACGCTGCTGCTACTCTGTTAATTATTTATACATAGTCACTTTAACTCTACCCACATGTACATATTACCTCAACTACCTCAACTAGCCGGTGCCCCCGCACATTGACTCTGCACCGGTACCCCCTGTATATATAGCCTCCCTACTGTTATTTTATTTTACTTCTGCTCTTTTTTTCTCAACACTTTTTTGTTGTTGTTGTTTTATTTTACTTTTTTATTAAGAAATAAATGCATTGTTGGTTAAGGGCTGTAAGTAAGCATTTCACGGTAATGTCTACACCTGTTTTATTCGGCGCATTTGGCAAATACAATTTGATTTGATTTGATTTGATCAATGAAGGCATTTATTTAGCTTTCACAGAAGTCAGAATAAAAGTGGACAAAACGACTTCTTGTTCCTCTTTGGTGAAGGCAAAATTAATATCTGAAACTGAAATATGATAGAGGTTCTGGTACACGAGCAGGGTCTATCAGTCTGTCAGACACAAATCTTTGAAGCGTTAAAAAGAACTTCCTCCCTCACCGACTGGCTGTTCAGCTTCCTTATTTCATCAGCAGTTTTACCCTCTTTGCATGCATAAGACGACAACAGTGAAAATAGTTCTGCATCCCAGCCTCCCAAATGGCAATTCCCTTATAGTGCACTACTTTTGACCAAAGCCCAAACTAAATAGGGTGCCATTTGCAGTCTTTGTGTAGTGTCGACCAGGGGATACAATTGAGACAGGCAAAAAATACGCAGACAGACGGTTAGGGAAATGGTGCCTATTTCACAATAACTACAGAGGACCGGTACAATACAGATCAGGACAGGAAAAGGTGTTTTGCAAGTGTGAGACAGAGACATGAAGAAAGAGAGAAATTGAGAAAGGACAAAGAAAGAGAGAGAGGAAAGAGGGGAATGGAGAAAGAATCAGACAGACAGCAAGGCTTTCACACTTGTTTCGCTCAGTGGCGTTGTACTTCAGGAAGCCCACCTCATTGGATGTCTTGGTTTTGACACCTCTCTCTCTTTCACCCTATCTCCCATCTCTGTGCAATCGCCTTGGTTGGCATCTGCAGAGGACAGGATGGGATTTTGGGATTCTTCTGTTCATTTGCGGTCCTGGAGGGCCCAAACACTTCTGTTTTGTGTTTCTACCTGGTAGTTAATTGCACTCACCTGGTGTCCCAGTTCTGGATTAGTCCCATATTAGAAGGAGAGGATGCCCTAAAGTAGGGTACAACTATAGGGTCCAGAGTTGTTCCTGCTCAGGAAACATGGTCAGAAAATACTCTTGGTCCTATAACATCATAACAGACACAATCCTGGATCATTTCTATAGCCTGCTAATCAGTCTCTTTCCCGCCCGCCCGCCCTCTCTCTCTCTCTCTCTCTCTCTCTCTCTCTCTCTCTCTCTCTCTCTCTCTCTCTCTCTCTCTCTCTCTCTCTCTTGCTCTCTCTCTCTCTCTCTCTCTCTCTGTCTCTCTCTGTCTCTCTCTCTCTCTCTCTCTCTGTCTCTCTCTGTCTCTCTCTCTCTCTCTCTCTCTCTCTCTCTCTGTCTCTCTCTGTCTCTCTCTCTCTCTCTCTCTGTCTCTCTCTGTCTCTCTCTCTGTCTCTCTCTGTCTCTCTCTCTTTCCCTCTCTCTCCTCAGAAACAACAAAAAAAGTAGCCATGACCATCAACACCACTCATAACTGCACAGAGCCCCAGAGTAACTGGATCTTTGTCGGGGTCTACTCCATGGTCTTCATGGTTGGCCTCATCCTCAACCTCACAGGTATAGGGACAGAATGTGCCTAAATTATCATCTTCTTGCCTATATCAATGAAAAGGCGTTTGGAGCAGGCCATAACTCACTTAAATTGCAACTGAAGCTTTGTTTTATGTCTGAATGGCATGTCTTTAGTAGCCAGACAGGCACGCCAATACAATGCTGCGCCTTCATTATGTTACAATATATCCATTTGATTTTTTCTCATGATTATTCTCACAGCACTGGTGGTGTTCTTCTGCTACACCAAGTCGTGGTCTCACACCACTGTCTACATGATCAACCTAGCCATCGCAGACCTCCTCCTGGTCCTGACTCTGCCCCTGAGGATCTACTACCATCTGGGGATGCATGGGTTATCTCAGGTCCTCTGTGAAGGTAAAGGTTTGTCTGAGTTACCTCAGGTCCTGTGTGAAGGTTAAGGCTTGTCTGAGTTACCTCAGTTACCTCAGGTCCTGTGTGAAGGTAAAGGCTTGTCTGAGTTACCTCAGTTACCTCAGGTCCTGTGTGAAGGTAAAAGCTTGTTCAGGTTACCCGAGGTCCTTTGTGAAGGTATATGTTTGTCCAGGTTACATCAGGTCCTGTTTGAAGGTAAAGGCTTGTCCGGGTTACCTCAGGTCCTGTGTGAAGATAAAGGTTGACTCTATGCTGTTATGTTAGCTTAGTCACAATATCTGTTTGTGCTATCATGTCAACTCATTGATGTCATTGTCAAGCCAAACATGTTAAGCACGACAATGAGTCACAATGATTTGGAATAATAGCACAAACAGACTGGCACTCAGGCTATTGTAAATATTTGAATATTGACTAGGCTTTTGGTATTTTTCTAGGAATCTACAACCTAGGATTTTTGTAGTTGAATGTTAAATGTTGCACTCTCTGTTTTGTCTGTCCGTGTGATGTTTTTTTATATAGATAATATTAATTGCTTTTCTTATGACGTGTAAAACTAATTCCCATTGGGGCAGTAAAGGTTTTATTTTCCTCCATTCATGCATTCATTCATTGATTCATAGATTCATTAATGCATTTATTCCAGGGGTGGGCCTGGTTCTGCTGGTCAACATGTATGGCAGCATCTTTCTCCTCACCTGCATGTGTTTCGACCGTTGTGTAGCTGTGTGTTTCCCCATGTCTTGCCGGGTTCGGGAGGGCCGAAAGAAAGCCCCGCTGGTCTGCCTCGGTGTGTGGGGGCTTACCATCGGAGCCAGCCTCCCCATCTACATCTCCAAACGCAGGTACAACTACGACCCAGATATTCTCCTGGTCAGGTCAACTAGGACCCAGATATTCTCCTGGTCAGGTCAACTACGACCCAGATATTCTCCTGGTCAGGTCAACTAGGACCCAGATATTCTCCTGGTCAGGTCAACTAGGACTCAGATATTCTCCTGGTCAGGTCAACTAGGACCCAGATATTCTCCTGGTCAGGTCAACTAGGACTCAGATATTCTCCTGGTCAGGTCAACTAGGACTCAGTTATTCTCCTGGTCAGGTAAACTAGGACCAAAATATTATGCTGGTCAGGTCAACCAAGACCCAGATATTCTCCTGGTCAGGTCAACTACGACCCAGATATTCTCCTGGTCAGGTTAACTAGGACCCAGATATTCTCCTGGTCAGGTCAACTAGGACCCAGATATTCTCCTGGTCATGTCAGGGAGGACCCAGGTATTCTCTTGGTCAGGTCAACTAGGACCCAGATATTATCCTGGTCAGGCAACTAGGACCCAGGTATTCTCCTGGTCAGGTCACAAAAACCCATTGCCCTATAGACCCTTTTCCAGTACATGACACATTTACGTCACACACAGATGCGCGCAACTCTTGGCAGCAGTAAGAAAGCCATCGCCATCCATTCAACACAGCCTAGATTAACTTTTTTATTACTTCTAAACAAAATCACTTTTTGGAGTTCTCATGCGCTTACGATGATATTTGTATTCTTGCTTGAGCAGTCGCTAAGATTATATTTGGTTCTGATCTTTGCAAAATAACTATTTTGGATGCAGCAGTTGTTAGCTAGAATGCTAACGCTCATTGATATAAGCTGTAGCAAAAGCTAGCTAAAGAGCCATTTTACTGGTTGAAGTTGAAGTGTTTTTTAAGTATAATGCAGTTGCTTTGCGATGATGACACAAACATTATATTAAGCAGGACATTCATACGAGCATTAAAATCCAATTATAATCCAAAAGCAGTGTGAAATGCACCCATTAGCAACATGTAAATAGAGGCTTTTTTTGCTGGCGTTCTATAAGAACTCCCCCTTGTTCTGCCACCAACTTGCGCACATCGCCATCATGCAGCAATGTTTGCAAACACAGAAAGTGGTCTATAACATCACATCAGACCCAACCCTGTATCATTTATATATCCTTTTATAATCCCTCTCTCTCCCTTTCTCTCTCTTTCTCTCCCCACCTCTCTCTCTCTTCCTCCCTCTCTCTCTCGCCCCCTTTTTCTCTCCCTTTCTCTCTCTTTCTCTTTTCCCCCCTCTCTCTCTCTCCCTCATCCCCTCTCTCTCCCTTTCTCTCTGTCTGTCTTTCGGCTGAAACGTAGCAAGGCATCCAAGGAGATCCAGGTGGACCGCTGTTTCGGGAGCTTTCCGGTCTACGCCACACAGACCACGGCGGTCGCCTCGACACTAACCGTCGGCTTCGGCATCCCCTTGGTGGTGATGTTGGTCTGTTCCTGGGCGTTGATACATGCCATCACAAGAAGCGCTGTAGCGCAGACAGACCTTATCAACTCTGGGAAGATCCAGAGGATGATCGCCACCAGCCTGGTGATATTTCTGGCCTGCTTCCTGCCCTACCATGGGACTCTGGCACTCCTCTATGTCCATAGGGAAGCGGTACCGTGCTCCCTACTGTCGGTATACCACTATAGCCTAATGGTGGCCTGTCTGAACGCCATTTTGGACCCACTTGCCTACTACTTCACCACAGAGACGTTCAGGAGGAAGGTGGATATGGACGCCATGACGAGGATGTTCCCACTCAACAGTCAGAACTCTGAGGGGAACAACTCCAGAGCACCCGTCAACACTTAAAGTTTTAAAGCTACAGTCTGGGATTGGAAAAACAACAAATCCGTCACCCCGCTGGCCGCCACTTGTTTTGGTAAAATCGTATTAAAGGACGTTCTATATACTGCCAAGATATAGAATGGTGGCGATATTGAATTTATAAAGTGTAGTTCTAAGCTAAGCTAGCACCCATTGTGTTAAGTTATTGGATCATCCATGTGCAATCAGTTGGTTCTCATACTGAAGTTTCGGACTATGCAGTGGCATGTATTCATGGATGCCAAAGGAAGGCAGGATTCCACAAAACATTGACCCCCAAAAAAAAAAATATATATATAAAAGAATTGATCTTTCGTGTCTGTGTGTGTCAAAATGTTCCTTCAATTCGCAAGAGCCGGAATTTACAGTATCTCCGAGCGAAGCGAAACAGCGCCCCTCTGTCTCTGTATGTGTTTTGGGTAGAGCAGACGTTTCCATATGTTTTTGTTAGCTGCATGTGCGACATAACTCCACCAGTCCTACTGATGATATCATTTACGAAGATTATACCTTCTTTTTTTTTTGTCCCAAAAAAAAGTTTTTTTAATGAATTAGTATATTTGAGTTTAACCACAATATTTGTTGCATTATTTGTTCTGTCGTTTCTGGAGGATTCAATTGAAATTGCAACCAACTTTCTATGGCTTGTTTTAGAAATAGTGATATTTGGGAGATTATGTCACACCCTGGCTCTGGGACTCATTATGTTGAGCCAGGGTGTGTTCATTCTATGTGTGTATTTCTATGTTGGTATTCTGTTGTGTTGATTTCTATGTTTTGCCTGAGTGACTCCCAATCAGAGGCAACGAGTGTCAGCTGTTGGCTGGTTGTCTCTGATTGGGAGCCATATTTAAACTGTATGTTTTCCCTTTGTGGTTGTGGGTTTTTGTTCCGTGTTCGGTCATTGATACCGTTGGACGTCACGAGTCGTTTCTTGTTTTGTATTGAGTTTAAACTTTAACTAATTAAAGTATGTTTGTTCATCACGCTGCGCCTTGGTCTACTCCTTACCTCGATCGTGACAGATTATTTCCTTTTCAAATAACTAAAAGTGAGAGGTAATCACCGGGCAGATGTTGCTCTCATGTTTTGTGATAAAACAAAGGTGTGGTTGATTTTATTCAGCCACTGTGTCTTATTGTCCCGTCCTTAGACCTATATATCACGGTCACAAGGCATATGAACTAACAGATTATAGAGCAAACAATGTAATTATCACAACATAGGTTGTAATATGGCTTTTTTCCCCTGGCTTGGCTTCCTCAGTGATTTTACCCACACCCCGGTACTAGGACTATGGGTCTTTTAGCATTGGAGTTATACAGAAATGTTATCTATGTTTTTAAAACAAGGTGCTGTTCTAGAACTTTGAAGTTTCTACTTGGATAAATCCCCCTTGTCGGCAGACAGAGCAGCGTCGGTGAGAGCTTTCACAGATGCTGAGAACCAGCACCTGTAAGACAGTGATACATTTCATGGTAGAGAGAGATGACGTTTAAACAAACTACATCTGATTGCCTGAACCCTGTGGTAATTTACCACATAAGTAGGCCTACTGTCTGTTTACAGATTTCACACATAGATACAGAAACCATATATGTGGAATTGAAGAGGCAACTCAAAGGGACAGGATGTACAAGATGATAATGTGTGTTAACTTAAGATGGTGTTAATGCTAAACATTCATAATTCAGCGACAAACATGACGACATCAACGGTGTCAAAAACAAACACCATGAATGCAATGCACATTAAATTGCCATTCTCTTGAATTATACATTTTACACTGAGTAAGCTTGTTTGTAAGTGGCTATTTAAAACGTGTATCAAAAGTGTTTTCTAACAGTTTTTTTTTTGTGTAGATAAAGTACATCTTCATCAAGCTTCAAATGTTTCTGTTCCTGGTTATTTTTCACATTCTTTGCCTAAAATATATAAATGCTGACCATACACAATCACAACAACCCTGCAGCAGCAGGTCTACACTATCTGGGGCTTCAAAATCTAAATAGGATAATTATACTGCAGCATAAAGAAGTGTTTTTAACACTCCCCCCCCCCAAAAAAAAACAAAAAAATACCACCAACCCACGACTCCCTCTCTCTTGTGCCACTGTTGCCTCCGAGCAGCACCACTTCCTGTGGGTTCCTGCCCTCAGTGGTAAATAGACAGATACACATTTTGTACAGTCATCATTGTGTACATTATTATATAATTAATATTATCAAAATGAATACCTCAAACAAATCAATAATAACTTAAAGGTAGACTCAGTGATATGGCGTAGATGCAGAAAGTAAACATATTAGTGGGTTAATTTACGCAACAACTAAGAGTGTTCCGCTGTTTTGGTGCCCTGGCTACCGTGCTATAACAGCTTGACGCGAACCCATGCACATATACTGTGTGTGACTGTGTGAGAGTTGAAGTCTTGCATCTCGCTCGTCTCAATATCTGTTTGTGGCAACGCCATTTCACTGAGTTTAAGATACTTTGTGTGTCCACGCGTGTGTGAGTGCGTGTGTATGTGCATAGTTACAGTATGAGGTTGTCAGCGTTTAATAAACAGGCCTGGGTGACAGCGTGTGGGTGTGAGAATACAGAACAGTGGTAGTTTCTTCTTCACTAAGTTACAACCACATAGTCAACCGCCTTTGTGAAATGAAACCCTGCAAAATAATTACACGTTGTGCAAATTAAAATTGCATACATATCAGTCGCATGTCATGAATCACTCTGCACTGTGACCAAATGTTCCTATCTTTGACCGCTATGAGTGGTTGATTATTTTGTGATTGTTTCAAGCAGTGTAGCCTGGTCTCAGATCTGTACGCTTTTATAGCCAACTCCTTTGACAATACCAACATCAGAGGACCTAGCTAAAGCACAAACTGATATGGGACCAGAGCTAAGTAGACTGCACCATTGTAGCTGATCATCTTAATCATTTTGTGTGAGAAAACACTTCATTGCATCTTTTGGACTTTTCCCCTGAGTCTTGTCTACAAATCTAAATCTCTAAATCTTCAACTTCTCTCAGAGAGTTGTATCTCTTAATCATTCACACACACACACACACACACACACACACAAACATAAACACAAACACACACTCACACAAACACACAATCACACTCTTCCATTTCCAGGGCAGTCAGTTACAGTAGCTTGTCAGTTGCATGACAGTGCTATTGAGGTCACCACATTGGGCTAAAACAGAGTGCAGTGTGTGAAAACGTGCCAAACTGTCTTGTGTGAAAAGAGGACAGACAAGTGGCGTGTGTGTGTGTGTAGTTGTCTCTATAGGGGAGCTGTGCATCAAATAGAGAAGTGTGTGTGCGTGAGCGTGCGTGCGTGTGTGTGTGTGCGTATGTGTGTGTGTGTGTGTGTGTGTGTATTAAGCATCTCAATATGTCTGTGGGGAGTATCTGACCTCTATTTAACTGTGTTGCTCCCGCCCCATCTCTCCACTGCTGAGAAAGGGTAAAGAAGTCACCAACACACTATGCAAAGTGCAAACAACAAACACAGGGGGATACCCCTAACATTGAAACTAGGACAGACTACCACAAGTACTCTATTTGAGACGTCTAGGCCAAGAAACGAATGCTTTATTAAGTTGACATACTAATTTCTGAACCAAATCATTGTCAATCTATCAATCGAAATCAGGAGACTATAGCCTATCAAACAAACTAAGGCATAAAACCCTTCCCCCCAAAGCCCTGCACATTGATCAGGTGCAGGAGTGAGCTAGAGAGAGAGAGAAAAAAACTCATTTGGATTTTATGGTCATAAGATAGAAGCCATAAAGGCTTTAGCCCCTGGACCATTATTCTGCTAACTGTGGGTCATTACAGCTGGACTATAGGGTATAACAGAAACAGCTAGAGAGACGACATGCTCCACTGGAGTGTGTCCGTCCACCAGACAAAAAGAGGACAATAATATACTGGAGAGAGGAGGGAAGGAGGAAAGGAGGATAGGAGGAAAGGAGGGAAGGAGGGAAGGAGGGAAGGAGGAAAGGAGGGAAGAAGGAAAGGAAAGAGGGGCATGACAGGGAGGAGGGACAAAGATAATAGTTTGAGGATTTGCGAGTTTGAAAAATGAAGGTTGTGGGGAGATCTCTTTAGCTGCTATTGTTGTGTGACTTTTTCCACCCTGTCTAACTTTCTTTTTTGGTTGTGGGGAGATCTCTTTTGTGTTTGGGTGCTGAAAAGTCTGAAGGTGTGTGTGGGGGGGGGGGGGGGGGGGTCATGGAGAGTTTAATTGCTGTAGTTGAGTGTTGTTTGTATGAATCAATACATTTTCTAAACAGTATGATTGGTTTTATTACAGATTAAGTAGCCTACACACTGTTCTTGAAGTGTTGTTTATTGACGCTTGAGGTATAGGCCTATAGCCAGGCCTTGAGGTATAGGCCTATAGCCAGGCCTTGAGGTATAGGCCTATAGCCAGGCCTTGAGGTATAGGCCTATAGCCAGGCCTTGAGGTATAGGCCTATAGCCAGGCCTTGAGGTATAGGCCTATAGCCACGCCTTGAGGTATAGGCCTATAGCCACGCCTTGAGGTATAGGCCTATAGCCACGCCTTGAGGTATAGGCCTATAGCCACGCCTTGAGGTATAGGCCTATAGCCACGCCTTGAGGTATAGGCCTATAGCCACGCCTTGAGGTATAGGCCTATAGCCAGGCCTTGAGGTATAGGCCTATAGCCAGGCCTTGAGGTATAGGCCTATAGCCAGGCCTTGAGGTATAGGCCTATAGCCAGGCCTTGAGGTATAGGCCTATAGCCACGCCTTGAGGTATAGGCCTATAGCCACGCCTTGAGGTATAGGCCTATAGCCACGCCTTGAGGTATAGGCCTATAGCCACGCCTTGAGGTATAGGCCTATAGCCACGCCTTGAGGTATAGGCCTATAGCCACGCCTTGAGGTATAGGCCTATAGCCAGGCCTTGAGGTATAGGCCTATAGCCAGGCCTTGAGGTATAGGCCTATAGCCACGCCTTGAGGTATAGGCCTATAGCCACGCCTTGAGGTATAGGCCTATAGCCACGCCTTGAGGTATAGGCCTATAGCCAGGCCTTGAGGTATAGGCCTATAGCCACGCCTTGAGGTATAGGCCTATAGCCAGGCCTTGAGGTATAGGCCTATAGCCAGGCCTTGAGGTATAGGCCTATAGCCACGCCTTGAGGTATAGGCCTATAGCCACGCCTTGAGGTATAGGCCTATAGCCACGCCTTGAGGTATAGGCCTATAGCCAGGCCTTGAGGTATAGGCCTATAGCCAGGCCTTGAGGTATAGGCCTATAGCCACGCCTTGAGGTATAGGCCTATAGCCACGCCTTGAGGTATAGGCCTATAGCCACGCCTTGAGGTATAGGCCTATAGCCAGGCCTTGAGGTATAGGCCTATAGCCACGCCTTGAGGTATAGGCCTATAGCCAGGCCTTGAGGTATAGGCCTATAGCCAGGCCTTGAGGTATAGGCCTATAGCCACGCCTTGAGGTATAGGCCTATAGCCACGCCTTGAGGTATAGGCCTATAGCCACGCCTTGAGGTATAGGCCTATAGCCAGGCCTTGAGGTATAGGCCTATAGCCAGGCCTAATGCTTTTATTGCAGTTGAGGGGCATAAAGCCTGAATAAGTGACACACATTATCACCATGTCAAATATGCCATTTTCAGCTGTTATTAAAACTGTAGCACATCAGTAGACCTAGTCTGCATGCCAAAATAACTCCATTCGCTTTCTAAACTTTTTTTTTTTTTTTTTACTTTGGCAAAGGGTAAAGTCTACAATATGCAGTCCACTCTGTTTGTTACATATTCTAGTTTTGGAAACAGAAAACTGTACGGCTCCCGAGTGGCGCAGCGGTCTAAGGCACTGCATCTCAGTGCTTGAGGTGTCACTACAGGCTGATGGCCAATGAGAGGCTTTGAAGCCACAGGCCACCATATTGGTACTCCTCAGAAGGAAGCGGTCTATACTGGAATTGTCCAGTGTATATATAAAAAGGGACAAAATTACATGTATTTAAGCATTTCTTTGTTGTAGTGGGGACAGTAAAATTAGTACTCAAAAAAAAGAAAACTTTAAGTAATATTGTTTTTATATATATATATATGTTATGTTCAGGTCACATAATATAATTTAAGGTGTGTGTAAAATCTTTTTTACAACAGAGGAGTACCAAAATGGCTGCGTGGTGGCTTCAAAACAGCGCCCCCTGTCGGTCATCTAGGGTTATTGATTGGAACCCTTATTTTATTTTGTATTATTATTATTATAATTTTTTTTATGGTAGGTGGAATTATCATGCGTTGTCAATCATTGACTAATGTCGCCCAATAGGGGTCCTTAACTCTACATATCAATGAGCTCCTGTTGGGTCAAATCTGGGTGGGCGTCTGTCCACGGTGGCGGTTCTGGCCCTGGTCGTGGTCCCCACCCCACCTTAGTCACTATCCGCTTCCGTAGCCTCCTCCACATGACCACCCCCCAACTAAACCCCACTGGATTAAGGGGCGGCACCGGACTAACGGGCAGTACCGGACTAAGGGGCAGCACCAGGATAAGGGGCAGCACCGGGCTAAGGGACAGCACCGGACTCACTGGCGGATCCTGGCTGGCTGGCTCTGGCGGGTCCTGGCTGGACGGCTCTGGCGGATCCTGGCTAAGGTGGGGTGGGGACCACGACCAGGGCCAGAACCGCCACCGTGGACAGACGCCCACCCAGACCCTCCCCTAGACTGTATGCTGGTGCGCCCGGAGTGCGCACCTTTAGGGGGGGGTACTGTGACACTCTGGCTCCGGGACGTTTGTATTTGAGCCAGGGTGTATTTTGTGTTGTTGGGTTTTGGTTTGGTTATGTTGGGCATTTGGGTGTATTTCTATGTTTGCATTTCTGGTGGTTGTATTTCTAGGTTTGGTCGATGACTCCCAATCGGAGGTAACGAGTGTCAGCTGTCGGCTCGTTATCTCTGATTGGGAGCCATATTTATTCTGTATGTTTTCCTGTGGGTATTGTGGGTTTTTGTTCCAAGTTCAGTCATTGTCACTGTTGGACTTCACGTTCGTCTTTTGTTTTGTATTGACGTGCTTTATAAATTAAAGTCATCATGTTCACTCGCAACGCTGCGTATTGGTCCGCTTCCTCAGACGATCGTGACAGAAAAACCCACCATAAGAGGACCAAGCAGCGTGTCAAGCGGCAACAGGACCCAGCTCCAAAGGTCTGGACATGGGAGGAGATTTTGGACGGAAAAGGGTCCTGGACTTGGGAGGAAATCCTAGCGGGAGAGTATCGCCGCCCTCGTGAAGAGCTGGAGGCAGCTAAAGCCGAGAGGAGGCGGTATGAGGAGGCAGCACGGAGTCAAGGCTGGAAGCCCGTGGGTACTACCCAAAAATTTCTTGGGGGGGGGCTAAAAGGGAGTGTGGCGAAGTCAGGTAGGAGACCTGCGCCTACTCCCTGGACTTACCGTGGAGAGCGAGAGTACGGGCAGACACCGTGTTACGCAGTAGAGCGCATGGTGTCTCCTGTACGCAGGCATAGCCCGGTTCGACACATTCCAGCTCCACGTATCGGCCGGGCTAGATTGAGCATTGAGCCGGATGTCATGAGGCCGGCCCAACGCATCAGGCCACCAGTGCGTCTTCTCGGTCCGGCGTACATGGCACCAGCCTTACGCATGGTGTTCCCGGTTCGCCCTCATAGGCCGGTGCGGGTTATTCCACCTCCCCGTACTGGTCGGGCGACGGGGAGCACCAACCCGGGTAAGGTTGGGCAGGCTCAGTGCTCAAGGGGGCCAGTAAGCCTGCACGGTCCGGTATTTCCGGCGCCACCTCCCCGCTCCAGTCCAGTACCACCAGTGCCTACACCACGCACTAGGCTTCCTGTAAGTCTGCAGAGCCCTGTGTCTCCTCCACGCACTAGCTGTATGGTGCGTGTCTCCAGCCTTTTCCCACCAGTGCCTACACCACGCACCAAGTCTCCTGTGTGTCCCCCGAGTCCTGTGCGTCCTGTTGCTGCTCTCCGCACTAGG
Source organism: Coregonus lavaretus (assembly GCF_964263955.1). NCBI lineage: Eukaryota > Metazoa > Chordata > Actinopteri > Salmoniformes > Salmonidae > Coregonus > Coregonus lavaretus. Next base: position 50,372 of record NW_028165186.1, on the reverse strand, counting down.
CGTTATGAGAGTCCCCAGGGTCCAGCATGCCCTGTTCCGGCTCTCCGCACTAGCCCTTATGTGCGTCCCCAGGGTCCAGCATACCCTGTTGCTTCTCCCCGCACTAGCCCTGAGATGCGTGTCCTCAGCCCGGTACCTCCAGTTCCGGCACCACGCACCAGGCCTACGGTGCGCCTCAGACGGCCAGAGTCTGCCGTCTGCCCAACGGGGCCTGAACTGCCCGTCTGCCCAAAGGCGCTTAAGCCGCCCGTCTGCCATGAGCCGGAGCCGTCCGCCAGACCGGAGCCGCTAGAGCCTTCCTCCAGACAGGATCAGCCAGAGCCTTCCGCCAGACAGGATCAGCCAGAGCCTTCCTCCAGACAGGATCGGTCAGAGCCTTCCGCCAGCCATGAGCAGCCAGATCCGTCAGCCGGCCATGAGCAGCCAGATCCGTCAGCCAGCCATGAGCAGCCAGATCCGTCGGCCAGCCATGAGCAGCCAGATCCGTCGGCCAGCCATGAGCAGCCAGATCCGTCAGCCAGCCATGAGCAGCCAGATCCGTCGGCCAGCCATGAGCAGCCAGATCCGTCAGCCAGCCATGAGCAGCCAGATCCGTCAGCCAGCCATGAGCAGCCAGATCCTTCAGCCAGCCATGAGCCGTCCAGCCAGGATCCGCCAGAGCCGTCCAGCCAGGACCCGCCAGAGCCAGACAGCCAGGATCCGCCAGTGAGTCCGGTGCTGTCCCTTAGCCCGGTGCTGTCCCTTAGCCCGGTGCTGCCCCTTATCCTGGTGCTGCCCCTTAGTCCGGTACTGCCCCTTAGTCCGGTGCTGCCCCTTAGTCCGGTGCTGCCCGTTAGTCCGGTGCCGCCCCTTAATCCAGTGGGGTTTAGTTGGGGGGTGGTCATGTGGAGGAGGCTACGGAGGCGGATAGTGACTAAGGTGGGGTGGGGACCACGACCAGGGCCAGAACCGCCACCGTGGACAGACGCCCACCCAGACCCTCCCCTAGACTGTATGCTGGTGCGCCCGGAGTGCGCACCTTTAGGGGGGGGTACTGTGACACTCTGGCTCTGGGACTTTTGTATTTGAGCCAGGGTGTATTTTGTTTTGTTGGGTTTTGGTTTGGTTATGTTGGGCATTTGGGTTATTTCTAGGTTTGCCTTTCTGTTGGTTTCATTTCTAGGTTTGGTCGATGACTCCCAATCGGAGGTAACGAGTGTCAGCTGTCGGCTCGTTATCTCTGATTGGGAGCCATATTTATTCTGTATGTTTTCTTGTGGGAGTTGTGGGTTTTTGTTCCTGTGTAGTCTTTGTCACTATTGGACTTCACATTCGTCGCTTTGGTTTGTTGTTTTTGGTTGCTTTAAGTAATAAAGTCAACATGTTCTTTTCACTCGCTGCGCCTTGGTCTCCTTCACTCCTCGACGAACGTGACAGGGACAAAATTACATGTATTTAAGCATTTCTTTGTTGTAGTGGGGACAGTAAAATTAGTACTCAAAAAAAAGAAAACTTTAAGTAATATTGTTTTTATATATATATATGTTATGTTCAGGTCACATAATATAATTTAAGGTGTGTGTAAAATCTTTTTTACAACAGAGGAGTACCAAAATGGCTGCGTGGTGGCTTCAAAACACCGCCCCCTGTCGGTCATCTAGGGTTAATACATATCATTGATTGGAACCCTTATTTTATTTTGTATTATTATTTTTTATTTATTTTTTATGGTGGGTGGAATTATCATGCGTTGTCAATCATTGACTAATGTCGCCCAATAGGGGTCCTTAACTCTACATATCAATGAGCTCCTGTTGGGTCAAATCAGTCAAATGATTGACAGCTCATGACAACCTGGAATTCAAAGCAAGCCAGGGAATGGGATAGAACCTCCTTCACTACCCTGATCACATTTACCAGTTGAAATAAAAAAATGTAAAATGAGCCCGTTCTCATATAGCTCCTCCCACCAGCCTCATCTGATGCATTGTAGGCGTACTAACCCTGACTGAGTTGTTTCTCACCCCTGACTCACTGCTACCCCCCTGTGGTTCTTCTGTATCTCTAGGTACCGGCCTCCCTGCTGGTCCCAGCGACGGGTTCGAATCCCGGCAGCGCTACAGCAGTGGCTACATCCAGTGTATGCAGGAGGTCCACAACCTGCTCCTGGGCTGTCCAGGCATGGACAAGCCTCTAGGGGCCCGGCTCCTCAATCACCTCCTCAAGTCTCTGCCCCACATCAGCTCAGAAACTGGGCCTGGAAACACTGGTGGCAATGGGCCCAATCGGACCCCAACTAGGGCTATAACTGGTGGGGTGAATGGGACCAAGGGGGTGAATGGGACTCCGATTAGGGCCACTGGTAATGGTAGTGTTGGTGGTGGTAGTAGTAGTAGTATTAATTAATTAAAACAATAGTAAATGTGAATCATCTTTTGTATGCTAACGTTATGAATACTAAATCATATAAATACAATTCTATTGTGTATGGGTATTAAAAATGACAATTATATCTAACAATCAGGCTAGTTTTATGAAAATGCGTATTATATCCGGATAGCGTGGCCGAGCGGTCTAAGGCGCTGGATTAAGGCTCCAGTCTCTTCGGGGGCGTGGGTTCGAATCCCACCGCTGTCAGGTAACTTTTGACTGAACTTCATTTGGTCTGACCGTAGAAGGAATAAACTGTAATTTTACCCGAACGCCCCATTGCCAATTGCAATTAACAGTACGTAGTACAAATATACAACAAATCATGTATCTATAATCCTTAACGGAAGGATACATATATATACATATATACACTACCAGTCAAAGGTTTGGACACACCTACTAATTCAAGGTGTTTTCTTTATTTGTTACTATTTTTTACATTGTAGAATACTAGTGAAGACATCAAAACTATGAAATAACACATATGGAATCATGTAGTAACCAAAAAAGTGTTAAACAAATCCAAATATATTTTATATTTCAGATTCTTCAAATAGCCACCCTTTGCCTTGATGACAGCATTGCACACTCAAGTCAAATCTAATTTGATTTGCCACATACAACAGTGAAATGCTTACTTACAAGCCCATAACCAACAATTGCGTTGAGGTCGGGGGATTGTGGAGGCCAGGTCATCTGATGCAGCACTCCATCACTCTCCTTCTTGGCCCGAGTGGCGCAGTGGTCTTGAGCTGTGCCACTAGAGATCCTGGTTCGAATCCAGGCTCTGCTGTAGCCGGCCGCAACCGGGAGACCAATGGGGCGGTGCACAATTGGCCCAGCGTCGTCCAGGGTAGGGGAGGGAATGGCCAGCAGGGAGGTAGCTCAGTTGGTAGAGCATGGCGTTTGCAACGCCAGGGTTGTGGGTTCCATTCCCATGGGGTATGAAAATTATAAATAATAATGTATGCACTAACTGTAAGTCGCTCTGGATAAGAGCGTCTGCTAAATGACGTAAATGTAAAATAGCCCTTACACAGCCTGGAGATGTGTTGGGTCATTGTCCTGTTGAAAAACAAATGATAGTCCCACTAAGCCCAAACCAGATGGGATGGCGTATCGTTGCAGAATGCTGTGGTAGCCATGCTGGTTAGGTGTGCATTGAATTCTAAAAATCACAGACAGTGTTACCAGCAAAGCACCCCCACACCATAACACCTCCTCCTCCGTGCTTTACGGTGGAAAATACACATGCGGAGATCATTTGTTAACCCAAACCGCGTCTCACAAAGACACGGCGGTTGGAACCAAAAATCTCAAATTTGGACGCCAAACCAAAGGACACATTTCCACTGGTCTATTGTCCATTGCTCGTGTTTCTTGGCCCAAGCTAGTCTCTTCTTCTTATTGGTGTCCTTTAGTAGTGGTTTCTTTGCAGCAATTTGACCATGAAGGTCTGATTCACACAGTCTCCTCTGAACAGTTGATGTTGAGATGTGTCTGTTACTTCAACTCTGTGATGCATTTATTTGGGCTGCGATTTCTGAGGCTGATAACTCTAATGAACTTATCCTCTGGGTTTTCCATTCCTGTGGCAGTCCTCATGAGTGCCAGTTTCAGCATAGCTCTTGATGGTTTTTGCGAGTGCACTTGAAGAAACTTTCAAAGTTCTTGAAATGTTCCGCATTGACTGACCTTCATGTCTTAAAGTAATGATGGAGTGTTGTTTCTCTTTGCTTATTTGAGCTGTTCTTGCCATAATATGGACTTGGTCTTTTACCAAATATGGCTACCTTCTGTATACCTTGTCACAACACAACTGATTGGCTCAAACGCATTAAGAAGGAAAGAAAATCCAAAAATTAACTTTTAAGAAGGCACATCTGTTAATTGAAATGAATTCCAGGTGACTACCTCGTGAAGCTGGTTGAGAGAATGCCAAGAGTGTGCAAAGCTGTCATCAAGTCAAAGGATGGCTATTTGAAGAATCTCAAATATAAAATATATTTTGATTTGTTTAACACTTTCGTTACTATATGATTCCATATGTGTTATTTCATAGTTTTGACATCTTGACTATTATTCTACAATGTAGAAAATAGTAAAATATAAAGAAAAACCCTTGAATGAGTAGGTGTGTCTAAACTTTTGACTGCTAGTGTGCATCTCCGTAATGTCCGCGGTGTACATAAGGAAGGCAAAACATTTCACCACTAGGTGTCACGGTTGCGTTAGTAATGACTTTTTATTCATCCCTGGTTTGTCTGTGTACATTCAATGGCATTTTTCACCTACTTTAAAACCACAAAATGTTCTCCTAAACCAGATTGGTTGATTTATGTTAACCATTAGGACTATATATATATATATATATATATATATATAATAAATCTACCAATCTGGTTTAGGAGAACACTTAGTGGTTTTAAAGTAGGTGAAAATGCAGTAGAATGTACACAGACAAACCAGGGATGAATAAAAAGTCATATATATATATATATATATATATATATATATATATATATATATATATATATATACACACACACACATATACAGTGCATTCGGAAAGAATTCAGACCCCTTGACTTTTTCCACATTTTGTTACATTACAGCCTTATTCTAAAAGGGATATTTTTTTATTTTTTTATTTTTTTTATCTCATCAATCTACACACAATACACCATAATGACAAATCAAAAACAATTTATAAAAAAATAGATAACTGAAATATCACATTTACATACACTACCAGTCAAAGGTTTGGACACACCTACTCATTCAAGGGTTTTTCTTTATTTGTACTATTTTTTACATTGAAGAATAATTGTGAAGACATCAAAACTATGAAATAACACATATGTAATCATGTAGTAACCAAAAAAGTGATCATCTGTTCACCCACACCGCGTCTCACAAAGACACGGCGGTTGGAACCAAAAATCACAAATTTGGACTCCAGAGCAAACACATTTCCACCGGTCTAATGTCCATTGCTCGTGTTTCTTGGTCCAAGCACGTCTCTTCTTATTATTGGTGTCCTTTAGTAGTGGTTTCTTTAAAGCAATTCGACCATGAAGGCCTGATTCACACAGTCTCCTCTAAACAGTTGATGTTGAGATGTGTCTGTTACTTCAACTCTGTGAAGCATTTATTTGGGCTGCAATTTCTGAGGCTGGTAACTCTAATGAACTTATCGTCTGCAGCAGAGGTAACTCTGGGTTTTCCATTCCTGTGGCAGTCCTCATGAGTGCCAGTTTCATCATAGCGCTTGATGGTTTTTGCGACTGCACTTGAAGAAACTTTCAAAGTTCTTGAAATGTTCCGTATTGACTGACCTTCATGTCTTAAAGTAATGATGGACTGTCGTTTCTCTTTGCTTATTTGAGCTGTTCTTGCCATAATATGAACTTGGTATTTTACCAAATAGGGCTATCTTCTGTATACCCCCCCTACCTTGTCACAACACAGCTGATTGGCTCAAACACATTAAGAAGGAAAGAAATTCCAAAAATTAACTTTTAAGAAGGCACGTCTGTTAATTGAAATGCATTCCAGGTGACTACCTCATGAAGCTGGTTGAGAGAATGCCAAGCGTGTGCAAAGCTGTCATCAAGGCAAAGGCTCTCAAATATAAAACATATTTTGATTTGTATAACACTTTTTTGGTTACTACATGATTCCATATGTGTTATTTCATAGTTTTGATGTCTTCACCATTATTCTACAATGTGGAAAACAGTAAAAATAAAGAAAAAACCTTGAACGAGCAGGTGTGTCCAAACTTTTGACTGGTGCTGTAAGTATTCAGACCCTTTACTCAGTACTTTGTTGAAGCACCTTTGGCGACGATTACAGCCTTGAGTCTTCTTGGGTATGACGCTACAAGCTTGGTACACCTGTATTTGGGGAGTTTCTCCCATTTTTCTCTGCAGATCCTCTCAAACTTTGTCAGGTTGGATGGGGAGCGTCGCTGCACAGTTATTTTCAGGTCTCTCCAGACATGTTAGATGGAGTTCAAGTCCAGGCTCTGGCTGGGCCACTCAAGGACATTCAGAGACTTGTCCCGAAGCCACTCCTGCGTTGTCTCGGCTGTGTGCTTAGGGTCGTTGTCCTGTTGGAAGGTGAACCTTCGCCCCAGTCTGAGGTCCTGAGTGCACTGGAGCAGGTTTTTATCAAGGATCTCTCTGTACTTTGCTCCGTTTATCTTTCCCTCGATCCTGACTATTCTCCCAGTCCCTGCCGCTGAAAAACATCCCCGCAGCATGATGCTGTCACCACCATGCTTAACCGTAGGGATGGTGCCGGGTTTCCTCCATCCGTGAGGCTTTGGCATTCAGGCCAAAGAGTTCAATCTTGGTTTCATCAGACCAGAGAATCTTGTTTCTCATGGTCTGAGAGTCCTTTAGGTGCCATTTGGCAAACTCCAAGCAGGCTGTCATGGTAGAGTGGCCTTCCGTCTGGCCACTCTACCATTAAGGCCTGATTGGGGGAGTGCTGCAGAGATGGTTGTCCTTCTGGAAGGTTCTCCCATCTGCACAAAGAAACTCTGAAGCTCTGTCAGAGTGACCATCAGGTTCTTGGTCACCTCCCTGACCAAGGCCCTTCTCCCCCGATTGCTCAATTTGGCCCGGTGGCCAGCAATAGGAAGAGTCTTGTAAGGTCCCACAATCCTGTCTCGGCGCTCTACGGACAATTCCTTCAACCTCATGGCTTGGTTTTTGCTCTGACATGCACTGTCAACTGTGGGACCTTACATAGACAGGTGTGTGCCTTTCCAAATCATGTCCAGTCAATTGAATTTACCACAGGTGGACTCCAATCAAGTTGTAGAAACATCTCAAGGATGATCAGTGGAAACAGGATGCACCTGAGCTCAATTTCAATTCTCAAAGCAAAGGGTCTGAATACATATGTAAATAAGGTATTTCTGTTTTTAATTTGTAATAAATTGGCAAAAATTTGTAACAACCTATTTTCACTTTGTCATTATGGGATATTGTGTGCAGATTGATGAGGAAAATGTTTAATTTAATACATTTTAGAATAAGGCTGTAATGTAACAAAATGTGGAAAAAGTCAAGGGGTCTGAATACTTTCCGAATGCAATGTAATATGTAAACGCTGATAATTATCAAGTGTATTGTTGTTGATTTGTATTTATATCCCTGACCTTTTTCTTTTTTTCCATATAATTGATCGAATTTTGATTCGGATGGTCGGGAAGGAGAGAGACAGAGTGCTGCCCCTGAACTGTGAAGAAAGCACTAAGGTTCCTGGAATTCCCTAGTGGGATAAAATTATTTCCTTATGGTGTTATCAAGGGTTGTAATTCTAATTTTATTTGTTATTCTGATTTTGTTTATTTTTATTTATCCGGCAGTGTTATTTTTTGGGTGGGGGGCGCATGAATCACGGTCGCCACACAAATCTATGCCCAATGTCTAATTTGTCAAGCCTGCCAGTCACCTGGGACCCTTTTTGTAAATATGCAAAGTAATTTTGTTCATGTGCCAGCCTGTAAAATAAAAAAATATTTGTTGGTAATGGTTGACAGTAACTCCAAATGGGTTGAAGCCTTCCCCACATCAAATGAGGAAGCAAAGACTGTGGCTAAGTGTCTGTGACAAGATATTGTTCCACGATTCGGTATACCACAAAAGTTTAGATAGCGATAGGGGGACACATTTCACTTCGAAGATAATGAAAGAACTGTGTGACATGACGCAAGTTAAGAGAAATGTGCATGTAAAGTTTCACCCAGAAAGTTCTGGACTTGTAGAACGCTACAGTGGCGTTCTGAAAAATAAACTGGCAAAAAAATATGTGCTCAAACAGGACTTGCCTGGGTGGAGGTGCTACCCACAGCCTTGTTTTCAATGCGTTCCACCACAGTCAGAAAAACTGGCCTCAGTCCACATGAGGTACAGATGGCTAGCCTCATTAGGACTCCTGCGTCACCACCAGCTGCAGTCCCAGATCTGCATCTGTTGGATGACACTATGATGAAGTGCTGCATGGCTCTGACTAACTGTATTCGAGCTGTTCACTCACAGGTCTCTGCTGCCCAAACTACCTCAGACGACCGTCCCCATCACAATCTCCAGCCTGGAGATCGGGTAATGGTCAGGAGGCATGACAGAGGTAAAGAACCTTTGAAACCCAGGTGGAAAGGACCACATCCGATCTCCCTCACCAACCCAACGGCGGTAAAGTGCTTAGGGAAAGACACCTGGATCCACGCCTCCCACTGTAAGCAAGCAGCAGAGCCAGAAGAAGATGTTACTATTTTACTCCTACAACCCAGTAGGGGCACTCTGCTCACCCTGAGACTCGCAGCCATTGTGGCTGTGGGCATCCTCTGGGTGGTAGCAGACTTCCAGCAAGAGGAGGGTGAACGTGCTAGTAACCTCTCCCCGACCTCTCTGCTCCAACGAGGCCCGGCTTCCACAGGGGGAAGGCCAGAAGTAGCTGACCTGAACCTGGACCCTGGTGACCCCCTGGTGACCCCCTGGTGACCCCCTGGACCTGAGAAGAAGAAAAAGAGGACATGAATAGATCTGGGTTCAAATAGTACTTGAAGATTGACTAACTTTATCTGTGCTTGATTGAGTATACCTGGCGCGAATGGAACCAATGGAATAGTCCCAAAAGTCAAACCCCAACCCTGTTATCCGGCCTGATCTATCTCTCTTAGGCAGGTCACGGCAAATACTCAAAGTATTTGGAAGATTTCAAGTATGATTTGAACCCACTCTTGCCCTAAGCTTCCACTGGTGCCCCCAATTGAGGACAGCCAAGACAGTGAACGTAGTGACTGTAACTAGGAAGTAAGTCACCGTGAGTGACACCTCCTGTTAACACGATTGTGTAAACTAGTTCATCATCTACAGTTTACCGACACACACACATAGACACACACACAAGGATGTGCTTTGGGCTCCTAGGCCCTTTTTACAAAGCGTCTCACTCGCAGAGTCAGAGTGCTGATCTAGGATCAGGTCCCCCCTGTCCATATCATTTTATTCATTATGATCTAACTGGCGAAACTGATCCTAGACCAGCACTCCTACTCTGAGATGCTTTGAGAATACAGGCCCTGATACGTTGTCATCTTACAATCCAGCTCCATTCAACTCCTGGACAGTTGTTTTCAGTCTCATGTGTAAGGACAGGGTCCCGCTTCAAATGGATCCAAATTAACCCCATGGTACTATCCTGTCTCCAAATTAACCCTATAGTACTATCCTGTCTCCAAATTAACCCTATAGTACTATCCTGTCTCCAAATTAACCCTATAGTACTATCCTGTCTCCAAATTAATCCTATAGTACTATCCTGTCTCCAAATTAACCCTATAGTACTATCCTGTCTCCAAATTAATCCTATAGTACTATCCTGTCTCCAAATTAATCCTATAGTACTATCCTGTCTCCAAATTAATCATATAGTACTATCCTGTCTCCAAATTAACCCTATAGTACTATCCTGTCTCCAAATTAATCATATAGTACTATCCTGTCTCCAAATTAATCCTATAGTACTATCCTGTCTCCAAATTAATCCTATAGTACTATCCTGTCTCCAAATTAATCATATAGTACTATCCTGTCTCCAAATGAACCCTATAGTACTATCCTGTCTCCAAATGAACCCTATAGTACTATCCTGTCTCCAAATGAACCCTACAGTACTATCCTGTCTTCAAATGAACCCTATAGTACTATCCTGTCTCCAAATTAATCCTATGGTACTATCCTGTCTCCAAATTAACCCTACAGTACTATCCTGTCTCCAAATGAACCCTATAGTACTATCCTGTCTCCAAATGAACCCTATAGTACTATCCTGTCTCCAAATTAATCCTATAGTACTATCCTGTCTCCAAATTAACCCCATGGTACTATCCTGTCTCCAAATTAATCCTATAGTACTATCCTGTTTCCAAATTATCCCTACCTAGTACCCTATCTTGTCTGACTTGCCAATGCTATCATAAGTTGATGACAAGCAGTCACCGTATATGCTTGTGAATTGAGTTTTTCCCCCCGTTTAAACTCTAATGTAATGTGTCGATTTTAACAATCCCCCATAAGGTTGCAACATTTCAATAACCTTCCGTAAATTCCTGGATGGGGGATTCCCAGATTCCATACTTATTCCCTCCTGATTCCAGGAATCGTCCAACCAGGATTTCTGGAAACCTTGGGAATAGGCCTAACCCAAGCAAAACCAATGCATTTGCTTCTGGTTTTTGGGTTGCAATACTTTAATATTCTCTCTCCTTCCTAAACCTGCCTACTAAGATGTTTACCCTCTAGTAATGGAGATTCTTTCCCCATAGGCTTAAATGTGCAAATTGCAAGATGGTAATGATCTGGTACAGTGCAACTGTCTGAGGGGTTGGGTAGCCTGTATAGGCTACATTGTTGACATAGCACCAGTATAAGAGTGCTGAACAGTATCAGTAAGAGATCAGAGCTCAGGTCGCCTCCCCCATTGAAATGCATCCTATTGAATATAACCTTCTGGATAGCCCTTCTGTCCATTTCATTCGCTGTGAAATGCATCCTATTGAAGGTAAACTTTTGGATAGCCCTGCTGTCAATTTAATTCACTATGAAATGTGTCCTCGGTAAACCTGTCTGAGTAGGCTGGGCCTGTGGATTGCAACGTTACAGAACATTGATAGAAATATATTGTTTTGACAATGTCGTGTCATGTAATCGTGCCAGCTCTATTCAATACATTTCCATCTGAGAGCCTGTTCAGAAAGGTTCAACATTACAGAAAATACAGATAGGACTGTCTTGTCTGTCATGTTCTATACGTCACATTTCTACATGCATGTAGAAATGTGCGTTGGCAATGTTTCACCTCAATGAGCGCTGCCTGTTCAGAAAGGTGTGTTACAGAATGTTCACAAGGAAAGGCATTACATAGAACAGATAGGACTGTCTTGTCTGTCATGTTCTATACATCGCATTTCTACGTGCAGTGCTCTGAACATTTCACCCCAGGCCAGCCACACAGAGACACCCTTCACTAGAAGTGATAACTGTCTGCTCTTTTCATTGTATTTCTATGATTCACTGCGATAGAAATTTACCTGGCTAAAAGGTGAGCCACTTTCATGGTACGCTACCAGTTATCCCGAGTTGAACTCAGAGTTGATCAAAGTTATTAGAAGTGGTGTGTATTCATGGATGACATGGGAAGACAGGCTTCTCCAAAAAATGCACCAAGAAAAAAGAAACAAAACATAAAATAATGTATCTTTCGTCTCTCTGTGTTGCATAATTGTCCTTCAATTCGCAAAAGAGGCTGACTGTAACTCACTGGAGAAAGCATCCGAACGAGTGAAACAGCGCCCCCTCTGTCTCTGTATGTGTAGGCCATCTATCTGATGCTGCCAGGTCATAAAGATTATTACATTGTTTGCATTGAATGCAAAGGAAGCCAGTGAGCTTTTGGCCTCCCTTGAAATATTTTGTTAAAAAATAATAACCAATCAGCGTTGAGCTAAACTGAGTGAGCTCAACTGTGAATGGTCCTGGTGCACCAAAAAATGTGTCAAGGGTATTGACAGAAACAACTTGAATTGTTGCATCTCGTTGTGTTGTTGTCCTCCGGTGGTTAGCTAGCTAGCTAAAATTGTCCCTTTCTCTAATTAAGCCATGGATGGAGATAGGGATTTGGACTTTTACTTTATTCTCCGTACTGGCCAATGATTGTAACTGCGATTCTGATAAAACCATTAATTCATGCATTGTGCCCTTGGACTGAAAGGATGGAAGTTCTATATGTAGCTAGATGTAGAAGGCTAATGTTAACTAGCTAACGTTGCCATGAAAGGAAGTTAGGCTAGCGAGCAAGCATTTTAGCCAGGTAACCTAGGACACGAAAAATATAAGCGTTTTAGAGTGATAGTCATAGACAGTTTTGTCAACATGAAAGAGAGGAGGATGGCATTGGCGTTTCTGTACAAGTAGGGTGAATCAACATGTTTTTTTCTATTTGCACGAACGCACGCACACACACACACACAGGTTATAGAGCAAACAATGCAATTATCAGAACACATAAGTTGTAATATGGCTTTTTTTCTGGCTTGGCCTCCACAGGGATTTTACCAATGCATTATTACTGGTTATTAGTGGGCCTGTCTAACTACACCACCGGTCAAAAGTTTTAGAACACCTACTCATTCAAGGGTTTATCTTTATTTTTGCTATTTTCTACATTGTAGAATAATAGTGAAGACATTCAAACTATGAAATAATACATATGGAATAATCTAGTATCCAGAAAAGTGTTAAACAAATCAAAATATATTTTATATTTGAGATTCTTCAAATAGCCACCCTTTGCCTTGATGACAGCTTTGCACACTCATGAAACTGAGGAGTATTTCTGTCTGTAATAAAGCCCTTATGTGGGGAAATATTCATTCTGATTGGCTGATCCTGGCTCCCCAGTGGGTTGGCCTGGCTCCCAAGAGGGTGGGCCTATGCCCTCCCAGGCCCACCCATGGCTGCGCCCCTGCCTAGTCATGTGAAATCCATAGATTAGGGCCTAACGAATTTCAATTGACTGATTTCCTTGTATGAACTGTAACTCAGTAAAATCTTTGAAATTGTTGCATGTAGCGTTTATATTTTGGTTCAGTATAGTTTTTTAAATTTATTATCTGGCTATTAATAGGATTCATGGAATAAAATGGGCCAGTGTGTTAGAAATGCCAGAACCGATTTCTAATCCCAGTCTGCCCCTGTTGCTATAGGATACCCCTCACGTCTCCTGCTCTGCGCGTTCTGTCATGCATGATCCGAGCAAACGAACAGAGGCTAGATCCATGACGTCAGAGCATGACGGACTCACAGGGCAGTGGGCAGAGCAATCTCTCTCTCTCTCTCTGTGATGACTTGTTTGTGTGACTCCCTCGCCTCTCATCACACAACATAAAGCATACCACTCTCTCTCCCCGTCCAAACAAGTTTTATGGCGGAGCGCTGAAGCACTTTGAGGTCGCTGGCATGTAGGCCTAGTACTGACAATAATACCCGTTTTACTATATCTCTCGATGGCTTGATTATTTTGTAGCCTATCGTCGGTAAAGGCACGGCCAGGGCTCAAGCCTTCGAGATGCACAGTGGCTGCTGCTGCCACCAACCACTGCACTACAACACGGACACCGCCACCGGTCCGGTTCTATCATGGTTTTCAAATGGAGAGCGAGGTAAGAACACCGGGTTTATGTTCGGTCGGGACTGGGGCATGCATTGGCGGCGGGAGGACAAGTGAGGTTGAGAACGATCGATAGGGCTCTGAATTTCTGATTGAAACCGAAGCTGAGATGATACACAGCAGCTGTGGTCCGTGCAGACAGGATCTGAAAGGAGAGGAGCCTTTGCCTTACCAAACAAAGGCCCCCCTTTCGTTCGTTCGGGAATGTATCTTGCTTATACCCTTCATTGCGTTATATAATTTATGTTCGCGTCTCGAAATATAGACTAACTTCGCCTCGCGGTACGCTGCCTTGCTTGTAGTAAGTCGAATCATCATACTTGTGTGACAAAATCAAATCCGTGCTTTGGAAGACACTATTTATGATTCGGGTATGTTGTAGGCTATCTAGCAAGATTAATTTGCAATCAATGCTGCTATTCTTGTGTAATTGCTAGCTTCGTCTTTCAGGCCTAAAATCTTGGTTCTTGATTGAACGTCTGGGCACATTTAAGTATATTTCCCCCCTTTATCTCAGTTTTTATCATTATTTGATTATAGCAATAAATCCGTGTATTGTAGCACTTAGCGAGGCGTGGGTGGTTATACATACGGTGACATAAACATTACAGTGGGACAGTAGGCTAGAACTGTAGAAGGCTATCTAGCAGTACAATTACTGTTATTGTTGTGGCATTTGTTTAAATTCTTCATGCAAAACATCCAGTGGTGAACAGTGAGTCTTCCATTGATAAAATTACAGTACCACTAAACCAGGGATGGGCATTAGAGTTAATTTCGTGCAATTCTACACATTTTGCCATGGGGCATAGAGGAAAATGTACCGTTTTACAGCAAATTTCCTGTCATTATACAACATTTTCCATAAGGTGGAGAGAAATGTTTGCAGGTTTTAATGATATCTGAGTGAGACTGAAAATCAATTGGGGCGGGTAATTCGACCATGATTACTTAGTTTAGATTTTTATTTATTTTTATTTCACCTTTATTTAACCAGGTAAACCAGTTGAGAACAAGTTCTCATTTACAACTGCGACCTGGCCAAGATAAAGCATAGCAGTGCGATAAAAACAAACACAGAGTTACATATGGGGTAAAACAAAACAAAGTCAAAAATACAACAGAAATACATATAATATACAGTGTGCAAATTTAGCAAGTTATGGAGGTAGGCAATAAAATAGGCTATAGTGCAAAATAATTACAATTAGTATTAACACTGGAATGATAGATGTGCAAGAGATGATGTGCAAATAGAGATACTGGGGTACAAATAAGCAAAATAGATAACAATATAGGGATGAGATAGTTGGGCGGGCTAATTTCAGATGGGCTGTGTACAGGTGCAGTGATCGGTAAGGTGCTCTGACAACTGATGCTTAAAGTTAGTGAGGGAGATAAGTGTCTCCAGCTTCAGAGATTTTTGCAATTTGTTCCAGTCATTGGCAGCAGAGAACTGGAAGGAATTGCGGCCAAAGGAGGTGTTGGCTTTGGGGATGACCAGTGAGATATACCCGCTGGAGCGCAGACTACGGGTGGGTGTTGCTATGGTGACCAATGAGCTAAGATAAGGCGGGGATTTGCCTAGCAGTGATTTATAGATGGCCTGGAGCCAGTGGGTTTGGCGACGAATATGTAGTGAGGACCAGCCAACAAGAGCGTACAGGTCACAGTGGTGGGTATTATATGGGGCTTTGGAGACAAAACGGATGGCACTGTGATAGACTACATCCAATTTGCTGAGTAGAGTGTTGGAGGCTATTTTGTAAATGACATCGCCGAAGTCAAGGATCGGTAGGATAGTCAGTTTTACGAGGGCATGTTTGGCAGCATGAGTGAAGGAGGCTTTGTTGCGAAATAGGAAACCGATTCTAGATTTAACTTTGGATTGGAGATTCTTAATGTGAGTCTGGAAGGAGAGTTTACAGTCTATCCAGACACCTAGGTATTTGTAGTTGTCCACATACTCTAGGTCAGACCCGTCGAGAGTAGTGATTCTAGTCGGGTGGGCGGGTGCAAGCAGCGTTCGGTTGAAGAGCATGCATTTAGTTTTACTAGTGTTTAAGAGCAGTTGGAGGCTACTGAAGGAGTGTTGTATGGAATTGAAGCTCGTTTGGAGGTTTGTTAACACAGTGTCCAATGAAGGGCCAGATGTATACAAAATGGTGTCGTCTGCGTAGAGGTGGATCTGAGAGTCACCAGCAGCAAGAGCGACGTCATTGATATACACAGAGAAAAGAGTCGGCCCAAGAATTGAACCCTGTGGCACCCCCATAGAGACTGCCATAGGTCCAGACAACAGGCCCTCCGATTTGACACATTGAACTCTATCTGAGAAGTAGTTGGTGAACCAGGCGAGGCAGTCATTTGAGAAACCAAGGCTATTTAGTCTGCCAATAAGAATGCGGTGGTTGACAGAGTCGAAAGCCTTGGCCAGGTCAATGAAAACGGCTGCACAGTACTGTCTATTATCGATCGCGGTTATAATATCGTTTAGGACCTTGAGCGTGGCTGAAGTGCACCCATGACCAGCTCGGAAACCGGATTGCATAGCGGAGAAGGTACGGTGGGATTCGAAATGGTCGGTGATCTGTTTGTTGACTTGGCTTTCAAAAACTTTTGAAAGGCAGGGCAGGATGGATATGGGTCTGTAACAGTTTGGATCTAGAGTGTCACCCCCTTTGAAGAGGGGGATGACCGCGGCAGCTTTCCAATCTCTGGGGATCTCAGACGTTACGAAAGAGAGGTTGAACAGGCTAGTAATAGGGGTTGCGACAATTTCGGCGGCTAGTTTTAGAAAGAAAGGGTCCAGATTGTCTAGCCCAGATGATTTGTAGGGGTCCAGATTTTGCAGCTCTTTTAGAACATCAGCTGTCTGGATTTGTGTGAAGGAGAAGCGGTGGGGGCATGGGCAAGTTGCAGCGGAGGGTGCAGAGCTGGTGGCCGGGGTAGTGGTAGCCAGGTGGAAAGCATGGCCAGCCGTAGCAAAATGCTTGTTGAAATACTAGATTATTGTAGATTTATCGGTGGTGATAGTGTTTCCTAGCCTCAGTGCAGTGGGCAGCTGGGAGGAAGTGCTCTTATTTTCCATGGACTTTACAGTGTCCCAAAACTTTTTGGAGTTAGTGCTACAGGATGCAAATTTCTGTTTGAAAAAGTTAGCCTTTGCTTTCCTAACTGCTTGTGTATATTGGTTCCTAACTTCCCTGAAAAGTTGCATATCGCGGGGGCTATTTGATGCTAATGCAGTACGCCACAGGATGTTTTTGTGCTGGTCAAGGGCAGTCAAATCTGAGGAGAACCAGGGGCTATATCTGTTCTTAGTTCTGTATTTTTTGAATGGGGCATGTCTATTTAAGATTGAGAGGAAATTACTTTTAAAGAACAACCAGGCATCCAGATAGCTGGCCGCTAGACTAATATACCAATCTAAAAAATGTTAGCTGACATGGTCTAATTGAGTGACTATCAGTGACTGATATAAGAAGAGAAGAACTGCTGATGCACAACCAAATGTCTAAATTGCACCTTGTGTAGTCTACTGTTCTAACTTGCAACAGTAAATTGAGAGCCCGACTGAGTACTTTTGTCTACTCCCACGATTTTGCAAGCCCTGTAGTCCTGACAAATTGTCATTCACTGCTCTGTTTACATACACTGTTTTCCGTGTCTACAGAGAACAACGTCAGACTCAGTGTACTGTACTAGCTGAATTATACTGGTGCTTCTCGCTGGTCATCACAACCCTCATGTCATATTTGTTTGGTGAACCATACAACTCTGCCTCTCTCCCCTTATCTCTCTCCCGGCTCTCACAAGCCCTCTTTCTTTTCTCCATATGTATCTGTCCTTTCTCTCAATTCAATTCAATTTTCAATTTAAGGGCTTTATTGGCATGGGAAACCTATGTTAACATTGCCAAAGCAAGTGAAGTAGATAGTAAACAAAAGTGAAATAAACAAATATTAACAGTAAACATTACACTCAGAAGTTCCAAAAGAATAAAGACATTTCAAATGTCTCTTATTTTTTAATTTGAGGGAAATATGTGTCTCTAAGGTCATACATTTGGCAGGAAGTTAGGAAGTGCAGCTCCGTTTCCACCTAATTTTGTGGGCAGTGTGCACATAGCCTGTCTTCTCTTGAGAGCCAGGTGTGCCTATGGCAGCCTTTCTCAATAGCAAGGCTATGCTCACTGAGTCTGTACATAGTCAAAGATTTCCTTAATTTTGGGTCAGTCACAGTGGTCAGGTATTCTGCCACTGTGTACTCTCTGTTTAGGGCCAAATAGCATTCTAGTTTGCTCTGTTTTTTGTAAATTCTTTGTACATTTGTAAAGTAATTATCTTTTTGTTTTCTCATGATTTGGTTGGGTCTAATTCTGTTGTTGTTGTCCTGGGGCTCTGTGGGGCCTGTTTGTGTTTGTGAACAGAGCCCCAGGACCAGCTTACTTAGGGGGCTATTCTCCAGGTTCATTTCTCTGTATGTGATGGCTTTGTTATGGAAGGTTTGGTAATCGCTTCCTTTTGGTGGTTGTAGAATTTAACAGCTCTTTTCAGGATTTTGATAATTAGCGGGTATTGGCCTAATTCTGCTCTGCATGCATTATTTGGTGTTTTACGTTTTAGACTGAGGATATTTTTGCAGAATTCTGCATGCAGAGTCTCAATTTGGTGTTTTGTTGAATTCTTGGTTGGTGAGCGGACACCAGACCTCGCAACCATAAAGGGCAATGTGTTCTATAACTGAATCCTCCCTCTCTCTCTCTCAATTCAATTCAATTCAATTTAAGGGCTTTATTGGCATGGGAAACGTGTGTTAACATTGCCAAAACAAGTGAAGTAGATAGTAAACAATAAATATTAACAGTAAACATTACACTCAGAAGTTTCAAAAGAATAAAGACATTTCAAATGTCATATTATGTATATATACAGTGTTGTAACAATGTGCAAATAGTTAAAGTACAAATGGGGAAATAAATAAACATAAATATGGGTTGTATTTACAATGGTGTTTGTTCTTCACTGGTTGCCCTTTTCTTGTGGCAACAGGTCACAAATCTTGCAGCTGTGATGGCACACTGTGGTTTTTCACCCAGTAGATAAGGGAGTTTATCAAAATTGGGTTTGTTTTTGAATTCTTTGTGGATCGCTGTAATCTGAGGGAAATATGTGTCTCTAATATGGTCATACATTTGGCAGGAGGTTAGGAAGTGCAGCTCAGTTTCCACCTCATTTTGTGGGCAGTGTGCACATAGCCTGTCTTCTCTTGAGAGCCAGGTCTGCCTACGGCGGCCTTTCTCAATAGCAAGGCTATGCTCACTGAGTCTGTACATAGTCAAAGCTTTCCTTAAGTTTGGGTCAGTCACAGTGGTCAGGTATTCTGCCACTGTGTACTCTCTGTTTAGGGCCAAAAAGCATTCTAGTTTGCTCTGTTTTTTGTCTCTGTCTGTGTCTCTGTGTGTGCATATATGCTGGGAGTTTTTTGGTGTGGAGGGCTTGTCCTAACTTGTTTCTTTCCTTGGTTTTTCCTTTCAATTTCTCTTTTCTATGGTGGAGGGTTAATGTTGTTTTAGTGGTACCCACTGTTTTTATTTTCAAAGTTAGGGAGGAAGAGGACAGAGGTTTAGTTTCCTGGGGTTTTGAACGGTGTGGTGTGAGCGATGGCTTCGCAGCCTAGCGCGGAGGAGACGCTGTCGTTATGGCATGGATTCAGGTGTTTTCCTGAGAATGGAATTAAGGTGGAGGAGGTTCTGCTTGCGGTCGGCGAACAGGTAGGAGCTGATTCTGAATAACAATGAGCAACAGTTAAATGTGCACTTTAAAGTGAGGCATGGGGAGAGGCGCTACGCAGGTTTTGCCAGCACAGATAGTCTACGGTGCTTTGAGTGTGGGGATTTGGGGCATAAGAGCTTTGCGTGCACACATAAAGGCCGTAGACAAGGTGAGGGTTCAAGCACCAGTGGGGGAAATCGAGGTCAACGTGCAGGGGGCCATGAGACACAGGCAGCAGAGGCTGGGCCTAGTCATGCTACAGATGGTGGGGTAGATAAGACTGGGTCTAGTCATGCTATAGATGGTGGTGTAGGTGAGGCTGGGTCTAGTCATGCTACAGGTGGTGGTGTAGATGAGGTTGGGCCTAGTCATGCTATAGATGGTGGTGTAGATGAGGCTGGGTCTAGTCATGCGATAGGTGGTGGTGTAGATGAGGCTGGGTCTAGTCATGCTACAGGTGGTGGTGTAGATGAGGTTGGGCCTAGTCATGCTATAGATGGTGGTGTAGATGAGGCTGGGTCTAGTCATGCGATAGGTGGTGGTGTAGATGAGGCTGGGTCTAGTCATGCTATAGATGGTGGTGTAGATGAGGTTGGGCCTAGTCAGGTTATGGATGGTGGTGTAGATGAGGCTGGGTCTAGTCATGCTATAGATGGTGGTGTAGATGAGGCTGGGTCTAGTCAGGTTATGGATGGTGGTGTAGATGAGGTTGGGCCTAGTCATGCTACAGATGGTGGTGTAGATGAGGTTGGGCCTAGTCGTGTTATGGATGGTGGTGTAGATGAGGCTGGGTCTAGTCATGCTATAGATGGTGGTGTAGATGAGGCTGGGTCTAGTCATGCTATAGATGGTGGTGTAGATGAGGTTGGGCCTAGTCATGCTATAGGTGGTGGTGCAGATGAGGCTGGGTCTAGTCATGTTATGGAGGGTGGGGTAGATGAGGCCTGGTGGAAAGGGGCAAGTGTGCTGAGCCATGGGACAAATGTTAGTGCAGGGGTGGCAGTCCTTTTTGTACCGGGTCTGTCTGTAAAAATCTGCTCCTCAAAAGAGGTGTGTTGGGGTAGACTGCTTGTAGTAAAAGCAGAAATTAACAACAGGGGTTTTGTCTTTATAAATATGTATGCGCCTAACACAGGGAGAGAGAGGGGGCTTCTATTTGGGTGTCTTAGACAGGAACTCTCACAGATATCGCCTGAGGAGACGCTGGTGGTCGGCAGGGACTGGAACTGTACAATGGATTTTACGAAAGACAGAAATGGGGAGGAGCCTCATTCAGGTTCAGTGGGGGTGTTAAGGGACATTATTAATCAGTTTGACCTAGTGGATGTTTGGAGAACTAGACATCCCAACACAAGGCAGTATACATGGGTGAAGGTCTTTGGGGCTAGGGTGAGTGCAGCCCGGCTTGATCAATTGTACATGTCCAGGAATCAGAGCAATAGGCTGTTGGGCGCTACTATTCTCCCAGTAGGTTTTTCAGATCATCACATAACCATGGCTCGGCTGTCTATTTCACCAGGGCCTCGGCAGGCATCCTATTGGAAGTTTAATGTAAAGCTCTTACAAGATGCCACTTTTTGCTCAGGTTTCCAGACTTTTTGGGAAAGGTGGGGGCAGCGAAAAGAGGAGTATGAGTCTCTGAGTCAATGGTGGGATGTGGGAAAAGTCCAAATTCGGCTTTTCTGCCAACAGTATACAGCTCTCTCATCCTCAGAGGCTAGGAGAGTATTGGGGGAACTCGAGCGTAGTATTAGTGAGATGGAGGTAGAGCTGGTGGGGCAAGGCAATGTAGGCCTCCAGGCTAATTTAGCTGAACTACGTAGGGACCTTGGCAGTTTTTTCCAGGTTAAAGCATAGGGAGCACTTGTAAGAGCTAAGTTCTCCATGCTCAAGGAGATGGATGCTCCCAGCTCCTTCTTCTTTGGTTTGGAAAGACAGAGCGGTGAAGCCAAGGGTATGCATTGTCTTCGGCTTTCGGATGGGCGGGTGACCTCTGTGGTGGGGGAGATGCGGGAGCGGACTGTGGAGTTTTATACAGAGTTGTATAAGGCAGAACTGTGTGATCCTATGTGTGCTCAGGTTTTGTTTGCCGAACTCCCTAAGCTCTCTCTGGTAAAAAGGGATGAAATGGACATTCCCCTGTTGTCCCATGAACTGGCAGAGGCCGTAACCCAGATGTCCCCCGGCCGTGCACCGGGGGTCGATGGACTCCCATTGGAGTTTTATAAAAAATTCTGGGGAATAATTGGACTGGACTTCTTTTGCGTGTTGCGTGAGTGCATCGGGGTAGGAGAGTTGCCGATGAGCTGCCGGAGGGCGGCTCTGACTCTCCTGCCCAAAAAAGTGGACTTGTGTGAACTTAAGAACTGGAGGCCTGTGGCATTGCTCTGTGCGGACTGCAAGATATTTGCCAAGGTCCTCACTAACAGACTGAAGTCCCATCTGGACTCTATAGTACACAAGGACCAGACATATTGTGTACCAGGACGCTCAATCACAGACAACTTGTTCTTTATCAGGGACATGTTGGACTTGTCAAGAGGTTCTAATGTGAACTTTGATCTGGTCTCTTTATATCAAGAGAAGGCTTTTGATAGAGTGGACCATGAGTATCTGTTTAATGTGGTGTTTGGGGAAAGGTTTTTGGCCTATGTGAAGATGTTGTATGCTGGGGCATCATGTATGGTTAAGGTGGGAGGGGGGCTCAGTAGGCCAGTCTGGGTAAGGCGGGGCATTAGAGGGCATCCTTGTCTATCAGGGAAGTTATATACACTAGCCATTGAGCCTTTTTTGGGTGGTCAGGATATGCAGGCACTAGAGAATAGTCTGAAGGTGTACGAGGGAGCTTTGTCAGCTAAGGCAAACTGGGGCAAGAGCAAAGCTCTGTTATGTGGGGCATGGGGGGATAGGGCCCCTCCTCTGCTTCCAGGGGGTTTGCAGTGGGGTTGTGAAGGGCTTAACATTTTGGTGGTGTACCTGGGCTTGGAGAGGTGGGTCAGGAAGAACTGGGAGGGGCTGTCACAGGCAGTGGTGTCAAGACTGGCCAGGTGGAGGTGGCTCCTGTCCCAAGTGTCATATAGAGGGAGGGTGCTGATAATCAACAACCTGGTGGCATCTTCCCTGTGGCATAAACTGGCTGTCCTCAACCCCCCCGCCGGGCTGCTCGCAGACCTGCAACGCAAGCTGGTGGATTTTTTCTGGTCGGGCCATCACTGGCTGAGGGCGGCAGTGTTGTATATGTCCGTAAATGAAGGAGGACAGGGCCTGGTGGAACTGGAAAGCAGGGTGGCTGCATTCCGACTAAAGGCGGCGCGGAGACTGCTGTACCATTTTTAAAAAAAAATTTATTTCACCTTTATTTAACCAGGTAAACCAGTTGAGAACAAGTTCTCATTTACAACTGCGACCTGGCCAAGATAAAGCAAAGCAGTGCGATAAAAACAACAACACAGAGTTACATATGGGGTAAAACAAAACAAAGTCAAAAATACAACAGAAATACATATAATATACAGTGTGTGCAAATTTAGCAAGTTATGGAGGTAAGGCAATAAAATAGGCTATAGTGCAAAATAATTACAATTAGTATTAACACTGGAATGATAGATGTGCAAGAGATGATGTGCAAATAGAGATACTGGGGTACAAATGAGCAAAATAAATAACAATATAGGGATGAGGTAGTTGGGCGGGCTAATTTCAGATGGGCTGTGTACAGGTGCAGTGATCGGTAAGGTGCTCTGACAACTGATGCTTAAAGTTAGTGAGGGAGATAAGTGTCTCCAGCTTCAGAGATTTTTGCAATTTGTTCCAGTCATTGGCAGCAGAGAACTGGAAGGAATTGCGGCCAAAGGAAGTGTTTGCTTTGGGGATGACCAGTGAGATATACCTGCTGGAGCGCAGACTACGGGTGGGTGTTGCTATGGTGACCAATGAGCTAAGATAAGGCGGGGATTTGCCTAGCAGTGATTTATAGATGGCCTGGAGCCAGTGGGTTTGGCGACGAATATGTAGTGAGGACCAGCCAACAAGAGCGTACAGGTCACAGTGGTGGGTATTATATGGGGCTTTGGAGACAAAACGGATGGCTCTGTGATAGACTACATCCAATTTGCTGAGTAGAGTGTTGGAGGCTATTTTGTAAATGACATCGCCGAAGTCAAGGATCGGTAGGATAGTCAGTTTTACGAGGGCATGTTTGGCAGCATGAGTGAAGGAGGCTTTGTTGCGAAATAGGAAACCGATTCTAGATTTAACTTTGGATTGGAGATTCTTAATGTGAGTCTGGAAGGAGAGTTTACAGTCTAACCAGACACCTAGATATTTGTAGTTGTCCACATACTCTAGGTCAGACCCGTCGAGAGTAGTGATTCTAGTCGGGTGGGCGGGTGCAAGCAGTGTTCGGTTGAAGAGCATGCATTTAGTTTTACTAGTGTTTAAGAGCAGTTGGAGGCTACTGAAGGAGTGTTGTATGGAATTGAAGCTCGTTTGGAGGTTTGTTAACACGGTGTCCAATGAAGGGCCAGATGTATACAAAATGGTGTCGTCTGCGTAGAGGTGGATCTGAGAGTCACCAGCAGCAAGAGCGACGTCATTGATATACACAGAGAAAAGAGTCGGCCCAAGAATTGAACCCTGTGGCACCCCCATAGAGACTGCCATAGGTCCAGACAACAGGCCCTCCGATTTGACACATTGAACTCTATCTGAGAAGTAGTTGGTGAACCAGGCGAGGCAGTCATTTGAGAAACCAAGGCTATTTAGTCTGCCAATAAGAATGCGGTGGTTGACAGAGTCGAAAGCCAGGTCAATGAAAACGGCTGCACAGTACTGTCTATTATCGATCGCGGTTATAATATAGTTTAGGACCTTGAGCGTGGCTGAAGTGCACGCATGACCAGCTCGGAAACCGGATTGCATAGCGGAGAAGGTACGGTGGGATTCGAAATGGTCGGTGATCTGTTTGTTGACTTGGCTTTCAAAAACTTTTGAAAGGCAGGGCAGGATGGATATGGGTCTGTAACAGTTTGGATCTAGAGTGTCACCCCCTTTGAAGAGGGGGATGACCGCGGCAGCTTTCCAATCTCTGGGGATCTCAGACGTTACGAAAGAGAGGTTGAACAGACTAGTAATAGGGGTTGCGACAATTTCGGCGGCTAGTTTTAGAAAGAAAGGGTCCAGATTGTCTAGCCCAGATGATTTGTAGGGGTCCAGATTTTGCAGCTCTTTTAGAACATCAGCTGTCTGGATTTGTGTGAAGGAGAAGCGGGGGGGGCATGGGCAAGTTGCAGCGGAGGGTGCAGAGCTGGTGGCCGGGGTAGTGGTAGCCAGGTGGAAAGCATGGCCAGCCGTAGCAAAATGCTTGTTGAAATTCTCGATTATTGTAGATTTATCGGTGGTGATAGTGTTTCCTAGCCTCAGTGCAGTGGGCAGCTGGGAGGAAGTGCTCTTATTTTTCATGGACTTTACAGTGTCCCAAAACTTTTTGGAGTTAATGCTACAGGATGCAAATTTCTGTTTGAAAAAGTTAGCCTTTGCTTTCCTAACTGCTTGTGTATATTGGTTCCTAACTTCCCTGAAAAGTTGCAAATCGCGGGGGCTATTTGATGCTAATGCAGTACGCCACAGGATGTTTTTGTGCTGGTCAAGGGCAGTCAAGTCTGAGGAGAACCAGGGGCTATATCTGTTCTTAGTTCTGTATTTTTTGAATGGGGCATGTCTATTTAAGATTGAGAGGAAATTACTTTTAAAGAACAACCAGGCATACTCTACTGACGGAATGAGATCTATATCCATCCAGGATACCTGGGCCAGGTCAATTAGGAAGGCCTGCTCGCTGAAGTGTTTTTGGGAGCGTTTGACAGTGATGAGGGGTGGTCGTTTGACCGCGGACCCGTTACGGACGCAGGCAATAAGGCAGTGATCGCTGAGATCCTGGTTGAAGACAGCGGAGGTGTATTTAGAGGGTAAGTTAGTCAGGATGATATCTATGAGGGTACCCATGTTTACGGATTTAGGGTTGTACCTGGTAGGTTCGTTGATAATTTGTGTGAGATTGAGGGCATCTAGTTTAGATTGTAGGATGGCCGGGGTGTTAAGCATATCCCAATTTAGGTCACCAAGCAGTACGAACTCTGAGGATAGATGGGGGGCAATCAATTCACATATGGTGTCCAGGGCACAGCTGGGGGCTGAGGGGGGTCTGTAGCAAGCGGCAACAGTGAGAGATTTATTTCTGGAAAGGTGGATTTTTAGAAGTAGAAGCTCAAACTGTTTGGGCACAGACCTGGATAGTATGATAGAGCTCTGCAGGCTATCTCTACAGTAGATTGCAACTCCACCCCCTTTGGCAGTTCTATCTAGACGGAAAATGTTATAGTTGGGGATGGAAATGTCAGAATTTTTGGTGGCCTTCCTAAGCCAGGATTCAGACACTGCTAGAACATCAGGGTTGGCGGAGTGTGCTAACGCAGTGAATAACTCAAACTTAGGAAGGAGGCTTCTGATATTTATGTGCAGAAAACCAAGACTTTTACGGTTACAGAAGTCAACAAATGATAGCTCCTGGGGAGTAGGAGTGATACTGGGGGCTGCAGGGCCTGGGTTAGCCTCTACATCACCAGAGGAACAGAGGAGGACTAGAATAAGGATACGACTAAAGGCTTTAAGAACTAGTCTTCTAGTGCGTTGGGTACATAGAATAAAGGGGGCAGTTCTCCGGGCGTTGTAGAAAAGATTCAGGGCATTATGTACAGAAAAGGATATGGAAGGATATGAGTACAGTTCATGTAACCCTAAGCGTTGGGTAACAATGAAGGAGATAGCGTCATTGGAGGCACCGATTGAGCCTGTCTCGGCGTGTATGGGGGGTGGAACAAAGGAACTATATGAGGCAGTTTGAGAGGGACTAGAGGTTCTACAGTGAAATTGTATAATAAGAACTAACCCAAACAGCAATAGGCAAGGCATAATTGACATGGGAGAGGCATAAAGCAGTCACAGGTGTTATTAGAGAGAGCTAAGACACAACTGGAAA
The DNA here is from genome assembly GCF_964263955.1 of Coregonus lavaretus. Classification (NCBI taxonomy): domain Eukaryota; kingdom Metazoa; phylum Chordata; class Actinopteri; order Salmoniformes; family Salmonidae; genus Coregonus; species Coregonus lavaretus. Next base: position 23,900 of record NW_028165186.1, on the reverse strand, counting down.
TAGCGATAACGTTTGGGCTAAGACTAAACAGAATAAACAGGACAGGACCATACTGATGTCGGATGGAGGGAACCAGCATGCGCGCTGCTGAGGAGAGCAGGCGGATTAGGGTTGGACCGGCAGCTATTCCTCATGAGGCTGGAGGGGCTGAGTACAGCAGGTCTCTCTGATTTTTACTCTGCGGTGCTGAGGGCCTGGCAGCTACTAAGGCCCACACGAGAAGGGGGTGTGGAGCCTGGGCTGTGGGTGTGGGAGGAGCCTATCTTCCACAACCCAGCCATCCTTTTGAGATCGGTTCAGTCGGCCACCCTGAAGAGGCGACTGATGGCAGCGGGATTACTAGGGCTGGGTGACCTGCGACTGCTGGGAGAGGAGGGGTGGAAAACCCCAGAATCCTAGCACAACAAACAGGCCTAACATCTCTTAGGCTGCTGGAGAGATTCCTGGGGGAAGTCCAGGAGGCACTGTCTGAGCCGGTAAAGGGGGTGTTTGAGCGGCCAAAGGGGGAGGGGCCACCAATGTTTCCGCCACTGCACGTGACGGCAAAGACTGGGGACTGGCAAGGGGGTCTGGAGGACTTGTTAGCTTTTAACACTCCGAGCCTGGGGGAGTTTGAAGGGGTGGGAGGTAAAGCCCTATACAACCTCTGTATTAAGGTAAGGAACATCAGGAGCCTAACAGGAGTGAAGGCACGTCAGTGGCAGGGGGCATGTGGGGCGGAGAGTATGGTGGGTTTTAGATGGAGGGGGCTCTACAAACTCCCAGTACCAAAGAGGTCAGGGGACCTCCAGTGGAGGGTTTTACATGGAGCCCTAGCCACTAACAGCTGGTTGGCACGGGTTGAACTCGGAGTCGGACAGGGGTGTCCTTTCTGTGTCATGAGTGAAACTGTGATTCATGTGTTTTCTGTGTGCGCCAGGTTAATGCCTTTAATGTCTCAGTTGGAATGTCTGTGTGAGAGGTTGGGGGTGGGCTTTACTGTCGGGATGTTTATAATGGGGTACAGGTATTCAAATAAGGAAAAGGAAAAATGTGTGTTGTTGAATTTTCTGTTTGCTCAGTCAAAGTTAGCTATTTGGATAACAAGGAGGAACAGGGTCAAAGGTGGGGGGACAACAGACCCTTTACTATTATTTAATGGGATGGTCTCTGCGCGCCTTAGGGTGGAATTTGAGTTTTATAAAATGGTAAAAAGTGTGGAGATGTTTCAAGAGATATGGTGTGTTGGGGGGGCTGTCTGTATAGCTGGGGGAAATGGTCTGGATATATGGTTGTAGAGTTGATGTAGTTTGGGTTATTGTGATGTGTGGTGTTGTTTTTGTATCGTGGGGTAGAGGAAAAGATGAGTATGCAGTACAGGGGATATTGATCATTTTTATTTTTTATTTTAGGGGGAGGGGAGGGGGGTGAGGTTTTAATGAAATGAGGATGTACTATTAAAGAAAGACAAAAAGTCAGTCTCTCTCTCTCCCCCTCTCCCTCCCTCCAGTTGGTAGAGCATGGCGCTTGCAACGCCAGGGTTGTGGGTTCGTTTCCCACGGGGGGCCAGTATGGATAAGAGCGTCTGCTAAATGACTAAAATGTAAATGTAAGGATGCGGCCGGGGCCCATGTGGCTCTGGACCCTGAAATTAAATCATATTTATTTTTCTCTCTCTGTCCAGGAGGATGCGGCTGCGGCTGGGGCTGGGGTGCTATCGGGTGGGGCCCCTGTGGCTCTGGAAGGCCCTGCTGGTGTTCGTGGCCATCGCCTTCGCAGGACAGCTCCTGGGAGTCATCTACAACAAAAGGTTTAGAGGTCACCTAGCCTCTAGCCTGGTCACCTAGCCTCTAGCCTGGTCACCTAGCCTATAGCCTGGTCATCTAGCCTCTAGCCCGGTCACCTAGCCTCTAGCCCGGTCATCTAGCCTCTAGCCTGGTCACCTAGCCTCTAGCCTGGTCACCTAGCCTCTAACCTGGTCACCTAGCCTGGTCACCTAGCCTCTAGCCTGGTCACCTAGCCTGGTCACCTAGCCTCTAGCCTGGTCATCTAGCCTCTAGCCTGGTCATCTAGCCTGGTCATCTAGCCTCTAGCCTGGTCACCTAGCCTCTAGCCTGGTCAACTAGCCTCTAGCCTGATCACTTAGTCTCTAGCCTGATCACTTAGCCTCTAGCCTGATCACCTAGACTCTAGCCTGTTCACCTAGACTCTAGCCTGGTCACCTAGCCTGGTCATATAGCCTCTAGCCTGGTCATATAGCCTCTAGCCTGGTCATATAGCCTCTAGCCTGGTCACCTAGCCTCTAACCTGGTCACCTAGCCTCTAGCCTGATCACCTAGCCTGGTCACCTAGCCTCTAGCCTGGTCACCTAGCCTCTAGCCTGGTCACCTAGCCTCTAGCCTGGTCACCTAGCCTCTAGCCTGGTCACCTAGCCTCTAGACTGGTCACCTAGCCTGGTCATCTAGCCTCTAGCCCGGTCACCTAGCCTCTAGCCCGGTCATCTAGCCTCTAGCCTGGTCACCTAGCCTCTAGCCTGGTCACCTAGCCTCTAGCCTGGTCACCTAGCCTCTAGCCCGGTCATCTAGCCTCTAGCCTGGTCACCTAGCCTCTAGCCTGGTCACCTAGCCTCTAGCCTGGTCACCTAGCCTCTAGCCTGTTCACCTAGACTCTAGCCTGGTCACCTAGCCTGGTCATATAGCCTCTAGCCTGGTCATATAGCCTCTAGCCTGGTCATATAGCCTCTAGCCTGGTCACCTAGCCTCTAACCTGGTCACCTAGCCTCTAGCCTGATCACCTAGCCTGGTCACCTAGCCTCTAGCCTGGTCACCTAGCCTCTAGCCTGGTCACCTAGCCTCTAGCCTGGTCACCTAGCCTCTAGCCTGGTCACCTAGCCTCTAGACTGGTCACCTAGCCTGGTCATCTAGCCTCTAGCCCGGTCACCTAGCCTCTAGCCCGGTCATCTAGCCTCTAGCCTGGTCACCTAGCCTCTAGCCTGGTCACCTAGCCTCTAGCCTGGTCACCTAGCCTCTAGCCCGGTCATCTAGCCTCTAGCCTGGTCACCTAGCCTCTAGCCTGGTCACCTAGCCTCTAGCCTGGTCACCTAGCCTCTAGCCTGGTCACCTAGCCTGGTCACCTAGCCTCTAGCCTGGTCACCTAGCCTGGTCACCTAGCCTCTAGCCTGGTCACCTAGCCTCTAGCCTGATCACCTAGCTTCTAGACTGGTCACCTAGCCTGGTCACCTAGCCTCAAGCCTGGTCACCTAGCCCGGTCCCAGATCAGTTTGTGCTGTCTTGCCAGCTCCTATGGCTGCACCCGTCCTGCAGCTTTTGTTGTTGTTCTACTTCATCACCATCATCATCATCATCTTCATCTATTATTAATCTGTATTATGTTTCTATTTCAATCTGCTCGTCAATAGAAAATAGACTAGAAAAGACCAAGATATAAGACACAGCTCTGTCCTAACTGCCTAAAGTGCTGGTCTAGGATCAGCATTCCCTGTTCCAGTCCTGTCCATAACCAGTAGGAAAATAAATACAACTGGCCTTAGAGCAGTGTGTTGTGGTTCGGTCAACTATCACCTACACCTTTAGCCATTTCCAAATGTCACCTTTCTCTCACAGTACTGTAAGAGTCAGTCTACCTGTAGTTTGAGTCATGTACTATTGACCTCCAGAACCGATGCATTATTCTCTGTTTCTGACCCATATGTTTTTAACAGATTACTTATTTGACACATTGCTATCATCAGCAAAACAATGACAAAGAAAAATATATTGTAGAATTGTAGTTCTCCCCATGTGTATCTAGGGTCCTGGTTCATTAATCACTGTGTGTGTTTACCCATGCTTTCAATACCTTATGTGGGTGCCAGAGGAGGCTGGTGGGAGGAGCTATAGGAGGACGGGCTCATTGTAATGGCTGGGATGGAATTAATGGAACGTTATCAAACACATGGAAACCACATGTTTGCCTCCGGTCCATTAATTCCATTCCAGCCATTACAATGAGCCCGAGTGGTGGGTGCATAGACAGACAACAGGACAGAAGAGAGCAGGACTGGTTTGACTGGATCTCTAGGCTGGCATGCTCTTGATAAGGCTTAGTTATATTGCCTGGGGCTGCATAGATTGACTGTGATTTGATTTATATTATTTCAGTGTCATACACCTTTAGGTTCACAGCCCATATGGGCATACAAGACACTCTTCAACAAATACTTGTGTAGAAAACAACATTACAAAACAGCTTATTAGGATACAAGCTTTAGCTACAGGGCCCTACATTGTGTATTGCTGCTTTGTCAATACAGAACCATTTTTTTGTCATGCCATTAAATTATTTCTGAAATTGAGAAGTTGGGACACACCCTAAAGCTTTAGCTATAGTACCCAGGGGCCGTGGGGCCAGATACTTGGACACTCCCTTCTTAATGTAGGCTGCATACTGCCAACTAACTCAGCCACACACTACTCCAGCGAATAGACACACTTTAATGGAATTTGTTGTTTTGTACACTAGAGAGACAGACATGTTGTTAGTCTTGTAGTTTTTTTTCTTGTTGCTGCTTTTCTCTCTCTCGCTCTGTCCCATTTCTTTCATACTGTCTTTCTCTCTCTCTTCCTCACTTTCACTTTCGATCTCTTTCATTCTTCTCTCTTTCTCTCCACATCTGCCAGTTTTACCTAGGGGTTTTAGCTTCAGCCTTTTTCCTTTTGTGGGGAACTAGTGTCCCTGCTCTCTTTCAGTGGTCCAACTGTTGTTTGGATAAAAGTGTCTGCTAAATTATTACAATCTAACCTGTCTTATTGATATTCAAATGACCGTCACCCTCTGTCTCTGTCCCTCTGTCTCTGTCTCTCTCTCTCTGTCTCTCTCTCTCTGTCCTTCTCCCTTCTCCCACTCTCTCTGTCCCTCTCCCAATAGCCTCCAGCAGGACAGGTTGCGGTCGCTGTTCTCGTCCGATGGCCAGGGCCTGTCTCTGGGCTCCTGTCGGCCCCACAGCCACGTCATGTTCCTGAAGACCCACAAGACAGCCAGCAGCACCGTCCTCAACATTCTCTACCGATACGGAGAGGTACAGACTCCATCTCCACATTCAGAGAGATATTTTCTTGGTTCAAAAGAGCACAGAGCTGTGCAAAAATACTGTAAACCTCATAATAATCTGGCAATTGGATTCTTCTTCTTCTTCTAGGAGAAGGACCTACGCTTCGCCCTGCCTCTGGGGTATCAGTTCGGCTACCCCCTCCCCTTCAACGCCCACAGGGTCAAAGGTTACAGAGGGCCCCGTGTGGCAGAGTTCAGCATCATGGGAAACCACATGCGTTTCAACAAACCAGAGGTACGTTACTTCAGGGGCGTATTCATTGCGTCAATTCTGTTGCAAAACGTGTCTTAAATGGAACAAAACAGGGAGGGACCTACCTGAATTTGTCCAACAGAAACTCTTGTTTTGCTCTGTTTACTTCCGTTTGTTCTTAAACGATTTCCGCAATGAATTCGCCCAAGATGTTCAAATTTTAATGTCTTAAAAACTATAAAAGTATAACATTTTCCAATTTTAATATATTGAGGGTTTTAGTCTCAGATTATCAATGTTATTGTATTTTCCCCCATGTATTCATGTGTATGTTTAGAAATGTATTTTTTAATTCTAGAATTACATGTTGGCATTTTAATTCTTGAGGAAATGAACAAAAGCAAAATCAAATGTTTTAGGACTGTTGTGTGTTAGCAAACATTATAATTTGCATGGAGCAGATGATATATTTTTTAGGTCTGTCAGCTCCCTAATGTTTTGTTATCTACTCATGTCACTGTTGGAAAAGAAAGGACTAAATGTTTTAGTTGTAGGTTAACATTTCAACAGGAGTTAGCTTAGTATCATAACTGAAGAAGGAGTGATACGGTGTGTGTACTGTGTGTGTGTGTTTGTCTCTCTGTGTGTGTACGTTACTTTTGAAAACAGGACAAACCAGAGCTCGTTAAAACAGGTTTGTTAGTTTGAGATGACAGAGCATGCTGACATGCTGTGTGATATGCCATCTCTAGAGCAGCAAAATTCCACTGAAGTGTTATTTTTACATCTTTAAAAATATAAAGAAAACATTTAATTTAGGCCTACTAAAATGTTGGCTATAATGCCACCATGTACCTGATGAAGGCATATCATACTGTAATGAAGACAGGAGTGTGTGACTTATTTATTTTTCATTAGTGAGCACGGCAGCGCCTAACTTCATATGATCCGTTTTATATGTCATGATTTCATTAAAATAACCTCATATCTAACAGTTTGACGATGGCATCCGTCACTCATTTTCTTTCTCCATGACCTTTGACCCCTCTAACCTCTCACCTCTTACCTCTTCTTCTGCGGTCTACTACAGGTAGGGAAGGTGATGCCAGACGACACCTTCTATTTCTCCATCCTTCGTGACCCCGTAGCGCTCGCCGAGTCGTCCTACGCCTACTACAAAGTCGTTGCCCCTGCCTTCAAGAAAGCCAAAGGTACATATCTATCAATCAATCAATATCTTTATTGTCCTAATTGGGAAATCATATTGCACTCAGGGTTAAAAAAACAACATCATACAACAATAATTGCTCACTATATGTCTGCTGCAGAGAGACGAGAAAGCATGAGAAAATGAGCTTTGTTCACTTATGGAAATAAAAGTGCTGAAACATGTTGGCTCACTATTTAAAAAAAGAAGATGGAGAACCAGCTATAGGATGAAAAATACCGGAGTTTTGGCGCAGATACAGCCGACTAGCGCTAGCTAACACTACCTAGCAAAAAAATCGATACTTGGAGTCAGTCAGGGTCAATTCCAGTCAATTCAGAAAGTAGACCAAATTCCAATTCCACATTTTCCTAATTGAAAAGCATTGAAGAGAATTTAAATTGGAATTTCAGTGTACTTCCTGAATTTACTGGAATTGATCCCAACACTGGTAAACATATCGATATAATATCATCCAAAATATGTAATTGTATGGATCCCCCCCCATCACCAATGTATATTGAGTCTGTATGCTATCAAATGAATAGCCTCATTGAGGACATTTAGGTTTTCTAATCTTAATGTAATCTGACAGGCCTGGGAGACTTCGCCGACAACCCCCTGAAGTACTATGACCCCCGTCTCCGTAACAACCACTATGCCCGCAACCTGCTGTCGTTCGACTTCGGCCTGGACCACAACGCCAACTTCTCCACCACGCTGGCGCAACGAGGTGAAGTGGCCATCCGACATGCCTTCAAACTCATACTGGTCTCGGAGTACTTCGACGAATCCATGATCCTGCTCCGCCACGCCCTCTGCTGGCCTCTGGATGCTGTCGTCTCCTTCAGCCTGAACGCCCGGCAGCAAAAGCCCAGCAAAGGCAGCTCCTGGGAGGATAAAGCGGCTGCTGCTCAGCCCCCCGCCATGGCTCTCACAGACAACCAACGCCAGAAGCTCCGGGAGTGGAACGCCCTGGACTGGCACCTCTATCAGGCATTCAACCGCTCCTTCTGGGATGAAGTGGATCGCTTTGGGAGAGCCAGGATGGACCAAGAGGTTGTTCTACTCCAGACCCGCCGGAAGTTGCTGGCTAAGGCTTGCCTGAGGGATGGCGGGAGGCCGGTGGAGGCAAGCCGCATCCGGAACAAGGCCATCAGGCCCTTCCAGAGCGGCTTGGTGAAGATCCTGGGATATGAGCTCCAGCCTGGGCTGGACAACACTACCCGTCAAGCCTGTCTGAGGATGATCAGGCCGGAGATCCAGTATAAAGACCTGCTGGATGCCAGGCAGTTCCGCAGGGCAGCTCCCCCAGCCTGCCCAGGCTTGGGGAGCTTATGTGAGGAAAGACCCCTCCTCCCAACTCAGGACAGGAGAGCTGGGAGTGGGGGGAGGAGGGAGGGCGGGGGAGGAGGAGAGGGACTGGGACGGGAGTCTGTTATCTCGTAATAATAATAATAATAACAACAACAACCAAACATTGGTGCGAGATAGTGGTGAAAAGGGAGCATAAGATCGTTTTCCAGAATTCATTCTAGATAGGGAATGGAAAAGACTAAACCCCGACTGAGCCTGTGTATTCTTACTCAAGCACTTGTTGAGTATTTCTGTTACTCAAGTACTACTGAGTATTACTCAAGTACTCCAAGAGACTCACAGGGATAAAAACCCATTCTCCATCCAACCATGCTGCGCCTCCACTTTACTGTACATTCCCATTTTTCTGGCGCGTCTTATCTCCTTTATGAACGGTTATGACTGGTTATGACTCCTTTATGAACAGTTATGACTGGTTATGACTCCTTTATGAACAGTTATGACTGGTTGACTCCTTTATGACTGGTTATGACTCCTTTATGAATGGTTATGACTGGTTATGACTCCTTTATGACTAGTTATGACTGGTTATGACTCCCTTATGACTGGTTATGACTCCCTTATGTTCATATTGACTTTGTCAGGGTGCACATTATGGGGGAGGCAGGGGGAGCTAAGCTTCCCTGAATGAGACATGAGCTCCTGTAAAGGCACAAAAGTCAAACTTTGGGAGGGGGTCTCTGCATATTGATAATTTGACCTAAACACGCACAGCAAGACGCATCAATCTCACCGCTTCTATGGCTCAGTATGTGTAGGCCATATATCTGATGCTGTCGGGACCAAACATGTATGACTGAGGGGCGGCGTTTCGCTCACTCTGCACCTTTCTCTGGTGAGATACAAGTAACTGCCAAAATAAAGGACACCCCAACATCAAGTGTCTTAAAAGGGCATTGGGCCACCACGAGCCAGAACAGCTTCAATGCGCCTGCCGCCATGGTATAGATTCTACAAGTGTCTGGAACTCTATTGGAGGGATGTGACACCATTCTTCCACGATTTTGTGTTTTGTTGATGGTGGTGGAAAATGCTGTCTCAGGCGCCGCTCCAGAATCTCCCATAAGTGTTCAGTTGGGTTGAGCTCTGGTGACTGAGTCACACACACACTTTAAACCCCCTATGCTCCTTTGAGACAGTCTTTCAAAGTCACTGAGATCTCTTCTTCTAGCCATGGTAGCCAAATTTTTTGGCAACTGGGCATTTTTATACAGACCCTAACCAGGTTGTGATGTTCATTGCTTAATTAACTCAGGAACCACACCTGTGTGGAACCACCTGCTTTCAATATACTTTGTATCCCTCATTTACTCAAGTGTTTCCTTTATTTTGGCAGTTACCTGTAGATTCATTTTGGGAATTGATGGAAAATTATTAAACACTTTTTTTCTTTTTTTCTTTCACATTTTAGGGGAAACATAGCTTCCCTTGGCATCCAAGAATACCCCCACTGTAGAAGGCCTTATGACAATCACCTAATGTCATTACACTGATGCTGTCTGTAGCAGATGTCTCTTTCCATTCATTAAATGGCGCATGCCCAGTGCACTGTTTGGATGAACGTGCACAGCCGCAGGTAGCCTACATTTTGAAGTGATATGTTTGACTGGTTGTGTTCATGCCACATTAAAATGTAATACATCTTTACCGTTAAATTAAAATATCTTTACTATTAGGCCAATATATTTTTTCCTCCCGTAGTGGCTCCCCTGAATGTCATGGGTATAATTCGCACTCTGGACTTTATGAACACTGTGGATGTTTTTCAATGGGACTTGAAATGGAATTGCATTGCATTCAGTGGGCCAACTGTTGTTAAAAAAGTTTGCTTCTCTGCTTGAGATATGGAGGTCCAACTTCTCTTGCACAATCAAAATGTCAGCATTTTCTTTCTTTTTAGAAAAATAACTAGGCTTTTACCTTTTTTTCTTGAACGCTAATGATAAAACAGCAGACAGGCAGCCAGCCATAGCTACTGTACATGCTAGGATAGGGATGGTGTGAACTGCATGTTCTGACTGAGGATGGGAACGGAATCCATCCCTTTGAACGCAGTGTGCCTGGCGTAGAAAATGTAGTCCATATGAAGCAGCGGAGGCTGGTGTGAGGAGGAAAGCTCATAATGGCTGGAATGCAGTGAAAGGAACGGCATCAATCACATGGTTTCCATGTGTTTGATACCGTTCTATTCATTCCATTTCAGCCATTACACAATCAGCCTATAATTTAAAGTGACACCAGCCTCCACTGATACGAAGTCAGCATTGGAGAGCAGTGAATCTCACAATAGGCCTTACTGTGATGTCTTCTGGATGAGGTATAGACGGAAAACCTCTTAAAGGCCCAATGCAGCCGTTTTTATATCAATATCAAATATTTCTGGGTAACAATTAAGTCATAGATTTCCATTAAAAAGGGCAAAAATTGTTTTTTAATGAAAAAATAAATTCTCAAGCAAGAATTTTGCTAGGACTGTTTGGGAGTGGTCTGAGTGGGGAGGGGGAAACTGAAAACTAGCTGTTATTGGCAGAGAGGATTTTAAACTATTTTGTTATTGGTCTATTATCCAATTTATCGCATGGTGATGTTACCATGGAAAGCCCAAACTCCCGCCCATGCAAGCCTGCTGATTAGAATTTCCTGTGTAGATGTTTTTTTTCAACCAGCAACTATCAAGAAATAACACTGATTAAAAAACAAAACTTTTACAGTGTTGGTTTCATCAGCGGTATAAATTAAATAAAACACAGGAAAACAGAATTTTGACTGCACTGGGCCTTTAATGTTAACACATGATACTTTGATAGGGACCGAAGTGTACAGCAGCAATGTACTGTATCTGAACTGAAGCACTGTGGTTGAATGGATAGCAAGTCTGACTATGAACCTTTTTAGTGTGGCTTTTAAGTCTGGCATTTCATACACTGTGGATACAGTATGTATTGTAAGATACACAGTATGTCCCTGGCTCAATGGCAGTATTCAATGCCAGCTATGAGTCCACCCCCTCACACATAGATATTCACATGTGTAGCCTGAGTATGTCTCATGCATACCTTACATACAAGAACACATATGTACATCATATCTTACATAGTGTATACATTTTCACACACACACACACTGTACTCCGTCATGCTTGACAGCGTAAATGTGAATCATGGAAGCTCATTGAAATGCACTCTCACACGTCTCTGTGGCACAGCCAGCCAGCCAGCGCAATTGGTGTCAGGTGACCATGGGGCGCCTATATAAGGTTACGCCATCTGGTGGTGTGGAGGTGTAATGCTAGCCTGATCCCAGATCTAGTTGTACTGTATTAATCAACTCCTATACTGATCTTAGACCAGGCTACAGGATGTTATTATTGGTTGACTATTTATGTATTCATGTCTTTGGCGGAACAAGCTGTGATTTTTGGAGAGACTCTGTGACCAAGTCAGTGAACTTATATTAAGCAATCTACAGTACAGAATTGCTGGCGTCGCAGCATCTTTGAACAGAACAGAATGTACCTGAAGCTTCTTTAGACAACAGGGGAACACACACGGCCATTTTTTTTTCAATCACTTTGGCACGTTTTTCAGATGTAAGTGGTATATTGTCTAAGCTCTACGTACAAAACTCTAAACTGATAACACACAGTATTTGACTATAACTTGACGTGCACAATTTTAGTTTCATTATCCTTATACAGTACATACGTAGGACAAATAATCAGAAATAGTGGTATTGTAAAGCAGTTGGCTACTGTAAAAACGTAGCACGGTGTTGTATGCTATTTCGGCCCATGCAACATTGTACAAGATCACCTTTTCTATGTGACTTGTCAACTGATACAGTACTGCCTGTCTCTCTGCTAGAAATTCATCAGCTTACAGTGTATAAATGAAATTCAGATAATGAGTGGAATGTTGTTCTATATAACCCCAGGTATTTCAGCAGTGCATTATACACCACTATAATGGTAGCACATAGAGTGACTCTTTCCACTTCATCCTATTGAAGCACACTGGCTGATGGAGAATGATAATGTAGTATTTACAGCCACATCCATACATGATTTGAAATTGACAGTGTTCAGCAGTTATCAAGCTATATATGTTAACTAGGCACTACATCATGTTGGTTCAGTTGTGAGCAGTTTGATTAAGTAATAGTTAATTGTATTGTTAGCAAATTATAAAATCATATCGAAAGTAAAGTGAATATTGCAAATTGAAAGAGTGATTTGGTGCAGTGAACAAGTGAGTGTGAATTGGTTTGGTGCTCAGTCAATGGAAAATGTGCTTGGAGTTTTCACAAACATGAGCCATTTTGATGATCTGTTTTAGATTTTTGTGCTTAGAGTAGTGAAAATATACCACATACTTGTGAAAATTGCACCAAAGGGATTGAAAAAAACTTGGTATTACAATTGCACCGTTGTGAAAGTGGCGTCTGTCAGTGTGTGACAAACAGTCAGTGAATGCAGTGTCCATAAAACCTAAAACATTATTTTTTTCTAAATCACATTGACACATTAGCCTACTGCATTTTTACAACTGTTGTTGTTTTCCTTTAAAGGTGAATTTATGTTACGCCTTTCTGTTATGAGGCGTGACGTTTTATCATTTTATTTAATCTCAGTATACTACACACCGTTGGGTAACTGCCTTTCTTTTATTGAGTTCAGGCAGTTTTACTGAACAGCAATACAGTTGATTCATCCACAACTGAAATATATTTTAGATTTTATTTCAACAGTTAGACTTAAAACTAAAAATAGAATTTGTTGGTTACATCTACTGCTATTTCTTTCATTCTGTCTATCTGCCTTTTCTATGTCTTACATCCTTATGAACTACAGTTATGGTGGGCTTCTCAACTTAAAGCCCATTTTTCTGCCTCCATGTTTGTCGTTTTTGATCGTCTTGACCAAGACTCAGAGATGGTGGTTTTAAGAGGGAAATAGATGTTGAATGACAAAGATACAAATGTTAATAAAACTGTATTTTTTTTGCCTTAGAACATTTTAGATTTCGGAACAGGGCTTTAAAAATGACAGCTTGCTGTATTTAGCGTTACTTTTTAAAATCTCATATATTGTATGTATTATTTTAAGGTACATTTGACTGGAATGCACTTTTTTTTTTTTTTGTATTTTTGTATTTTTTACATTTAAGAGCTAATGGAAACATACACACTGATACACAATTGAATTATGTTGATTACCCATTTCTTTGAGACATTATTATAATATTAACAATATACATTAATTCAAAAACACAAATGTATGGTACGTGACCCAAGTTACCACGTTTAGTAATTATTTATGCATGAAAAGAATGGCAAGAATACAACTACACACACACACAAAAAGCAGTGAGTGATATACACAAATTTACCTACTGACAATACTGTAAGATATTTGCATTTTGTTCCTCAAAACTTGTTAAAAATTAAAGTGATGTGATTTACACTTCTTGAACTCGGCCTGTAAGGCTGCTCAACCCCCAAGGCTGATGTTTTTAACTAGAGGTTGAGTGTCTCACAGGCTACTTTCAAGGCATCTTTGTGCAGATTGCTATGCCGTTCAGAAAAATCACATGATTTCCCATGTGGAACAATTTACATGTGTAGTTTATCACATGTGGCTTTACATGTTGTCACATGTTATCACATTAACGTCACATACGATCACGTGAAAACGTGCGTTTTTGGAACACTTCATGTGATTACGTGAAATTTGTGGTTTTGGAACACTTTACGTGAAATTCATGTGGTTTTGGAACACTTTACGTGAAATTCATGTGGTTTTGGAACACTTTACGTGAAATTCATGTGGTTTTGGAACACTTTACGTGAAATTAATGTGTTTTTTCCATAAGGGTGGTACTGTGATAATGATACCTTTCTGTTGACCTCTCCACTATTGACTTGATACACTATTCTCACATGATGGGAACCATGTTACATATTGTATGTCTGTGTGAGAATGAATGGTACTGTACACTATTGAAATAAAGGGTTCTTGTCTCATGTATGTTGAGTTGAAGCATACTCACCTGGAATCATGACACATCTTTTCTCACTGCCATTAAAAAAACATTAAATGGTGATCATTCTTGAAAGTGGAATAAGGTGTTGAAGGAATGAAATGTAACTTAAATACATTGTCCCTCCACCAAAGAGTATTATGGATTGAATGAATATCATTATGATTTAATTAATTTGTATGGGTAAACCGAGGAAATAATTCCTAGGGTAAATCAAGGGAATATAAACTTTCTTTGATAGGCCTAACATTAACAGACAAGCATAATGTCCTGGTTTGATATGACTTTTATTCTAATTCAAATTGGGACTATTTTACCATACTTGAGAGCATACTTTTTGCAGACATCATAGGTAATACTTCAGAAAACTATATTTAACGTATCATTATCTCTCTGTTACTTGAAGTTGTTTATACATGGTTGAAAACCTCGATATACAGTATATTTGCGTGCATTCATTCATTGGTTTTATAAAGCTTTTGCCTGTGATCCTAGTGAGGCTTTGAGTGGCTTATCTATTTAAGATTTAAATAGACATTCCAAATCTCTAGGCATTGTTGCAAATTGATCACATCACGTTTACAATGGGTTTAACAGATTTTTCAATCAATGTTTTCAACTGACAAGCAAGTATTATTTCATTCATTGTCAAACAAGTTTTTAATAATACATTAACTATAGTATTTAGCTATTTAGTAGGCCTACCTGACTAGTGAGAGAAATGCCTGCTATGTGGGCCTCTGTGAACTCTATTTATAGGCAGTTGATTACTCTTGCCTAGTTTAAATATTCTGCTATTTTTCTCTGTGCTCGACTGGTTGTGCTCGACTGGTTGTACTGAAGCACAATGCAAAGTGAGGTGTCGGTTGTAGGTTCATCGACTGATGGACATCATGAATTGGATTTTAAATGTTTATTATTGAGCATATATTCATAGAAAGTAGGCCAGCTGTCGACGCTGGTCATAAACGGAGAATATAACTCCAAGAGGGGTGTGAATCGTATTAGCTTGTTTGTATGTAGTAATAACCGGGTAAATAAGCTAGCTAACGTTAGCCATGGTTCTAATGATGGAATCGCAATGCGAGTATTTTATGTATTTCCCTGCCGTTCCCATCACGGACCTTTCCGACCCGTCAAAATACCGAACTCTCCCCCGTCGCAGTCACCTCTATCTCGGCGAGACGGTGCAGTTTTTGTTGGTCCTGCGGTCCAGAGATGAAAGGTCGGGCTCGGGCGAGACAAAGGGAAGTGGGGATAGTGACAGCGGTACCCGGGCTTGGAAGGAGCTGGTAGGGTCCCTCTCCGCTGTAGCAAGTGTCTGCCCCGGCGAGAGCCGACATCGCTCTCAACTTCACCCCCATGAGTTCCAGAGAAGCTACAGCGACGACGGTGCAGACGAGGACCCCGACGAGGTTGACTTTGCTGTGGGTACATCCCATATAGGCAGGAGGGAGTCCAGGAACCGAGGCTTCAGAGAATGCAAGCCGCTTCTCATTCACAATAACACGGGGATTGATGGGCGGCAGTATCGGCGGGCACCGGTGCAGGTAATATGAAATAATGAATGACAGTCGGGTAATAAGTGGAAGGGTAAGAGGGGTCCGTAAGTGGACTAAGCATGGCCAGTTTATTGTATTTTACAATAGGCTACGTGTACACCTCTTGTGTGCAATAGGAAGTGCTGCCATTCAAATGTAAATGTATTGAGCTGATAAGAAAGTGCAGCTGCTCATGCAGCAGAATCACACATATAAACCACAACCAAAGTCAACCAGACCTTTTTCAACTTCCTGCATGCACTGACTCAACAAGCCAAAATACTGTCTCACTCTGACTAAGACAACTTATTGTGATCTGCAGTACAGGCTGGTGCTAGCTAGTAGTTACTGATGACATACAAGACGCCTCAAGCTTGTGAGCCTCAGCACTGTTACGATTTGTCTGAACTTGACTTTGAGAGAGAGAAGGGCTTGTGGAATATTTGCTCGCCATTCCATGTTATTAAGCTGCTCAGTGCCAGTGCAGACAGACAAAAACAACCCACTCATATTTTCAGAGAAGTCATACCACCTCTCATAACACAGCAGCTCATAGCCAAACAAATGAACCTTGGGGTGTTGGCAATGCTGCAAGATAACACCCACTATGACAGTTAATAGTAAATGTGGGCAAAATAATGGGAATGGATTGTTGTATTTGTGGCAGTCATTCACACTTCCATTTGCCATGTCATTTGTGAAAGATCATATTTGACCATCATACACTGCTGATGTGGGAGAGTGGATAGCAGCAGTGACTCACATCCGTATCGATAATCTATAGTCCAAATAAATCCTTATTCTTTCTCTTTGTGAGAGCCCATTGTTTACATAATCTCTCTCTGTGTGGCACAGACACACATACACATTTGCACACACACACACACATAATATAATTTTTCTGTCTCGTCCTCTCTCCTAGTCACCCATGGACAAGCCAGTGGTACTGAACAATGAGGTCATCTTCCCTCTGACCGTCTCATTGGACAAACTCCACGTCAACACACTCAAGGTCAAGGTGAGAGTGTGTGTGTGTGTGTGTATGTATGTGTGATCCGATCGTAGTGACTCTATTCATGTTCATAACCTTGCCATAACCTGTGTATTCCTGTCTGTCAGATCGTAGTGACTCTATTCATGTTCATAACCATCGCAATAACCTGTGTATTCCTGTCTATGTCAGATCGTAGTGACTCTATTCATGTTCATAACCTCGCCATAACCTGTGTATTCCTGTCTATGTCAGATCGTAGTGACTCTATTCATGTTCATAACCTCGCCATAACTGGTGTATTCCTGTCTATGTCAGATCGTAGTGACTCTATTCACGTTCATAACCTTGCCATAACCTGTGTATTCCTGTCTATGTCAGATCGTAGTGACTCTATTCATGTTCATAACCTCGCCATAACCGGTGTATTCCTGTCTATGTCAGATCGTAGTGACTCTATTCATGTTCATAACCTTGCCATAACTTGTGTATTCCTGTCTATGTCAGATCGTAGTGACTCTATTCATGTTCATAACCTCACCATAACCGGTGTATTCCTGTCTATGTCAGATCGTAGTGACTCTATTCATGTTCATAACCTCGCCATAACTGGTGTATTCCTGTCTATGTCAGATCGTAGTGACTCTATTCATGTTCATAACCTTGCCATAACCTGTGTATTCCTGTCTATGTCAGATCGTAGTGACTCTATTCATGTTCATAACCTCGCCATAACCAGTGTATTCCTGTCTATGTCAGATCGTAGTGACTCTATTCATGTTCATAACCTTGCCATAACCGGTGTATTCATGTCTATGTCAGATCGTAGTGACTCTATTCATGTTCATAACCTCGCCATAACCTGTGTATTCCTGTCTATGTCAGATCGTAGTGACTCTATTCATGTTCATAACCTTGCCATAACCTGTGTATTCCTGTCTATGTCAGATCGTAGTGACTCTATTCATGTTCATAACCTTGCCATAACCGGTGTATTCATGTCTATGTCAGATCATAGTGACTCTATTCATGTTCATAACCTCGCAATAACCTGTGTATTCCTGTCTATGTCAGATCGTAGTGACTCTATTCATGTTCATAACCTCGCCATAACCTGTGTATTCCTGTCTATGTCAGATCGTAGTGACTCTATTCATGTTCATAACCTCGCCATAACCGGTGTATTCCTGTCTATGTCAGATCGTAGTGACTCTATTCATGTTCATAACCTTGCCATAACCGGTGTATTCATGTCTATGTCAGATCATAGTGACTCTATTCATGTTCATAACCTCGCCATAACCTGTGTATTCCTGTCTATGTCAGATCGTAGTGACTCTATTCATGTTCATAACCTCGCCATAACCTGTGTATTCCTGTCTATGTCAGATCGTAGTGACGGTGTGGAAGCAGGAGAAGGAGAATGTAGAGATCAGGGAACATGGTTACCTCACCATCCTACAGCTGAGGAGCCCCAGACACACCTTCAGACAGGACCTCAACACCTTCAAGGCCCAGGGTACACACAAACACACACACATGCCTTTGAAATTCAAAAAACATAATACATCATATTCGCATTCAATTAAAGATTGTACAGAATGGTTTTTGACAAATATCTCTCTCCCTCATCTTCCCCCTCTCTGTCCAGTCAGCACCACCCTGAGTGTTCTTCCTCCTCCGACTGTGAAATGTCAACAGATTACCGTCTCTGGGAAGCACCTAACCGTTCTCAAAGGTAGGGAGCTGGGGAGGTCAAACTTTGTTACACTGAAGAACAAACACTATGGACCCTAGTTATAGCCTATAAATGGTAGGGGGTTGTTTGTGGATTTAGAATGGTCTCACACTATTTCTTCTTAACCCTAGACTCATTGGGTGCTTTCTATTCTCAGATTTGTTAAGTCTCACTCTTACCCTATTCTGAAGCAGAGCCAAGAGCTCCTGACTTCTGAACAAAGTAAAGATTGAAACAAGCTTGGCTGGTTTATGGAAGTGCTTAGGCATATAAGTCCACTGAAGTCCATGCTAGTCCTCAGCACAGGGATAAGCTCAATAACAACCCTCTCGTGTGTGTGTAAAATCCTTTTAATTCTTTGGAATTAATCAGAGCCATGTATTTAGAGATTTGGGCCAACTTTAAGAATTTTGAATATTGTTCTAATTCTAGAACTTCAGTTGCATAGCATTATTTAAATATTCCCAATGTAATGTTAATGGGGCGCTAACATGGCTGCCATAGAATGTTGGTGTGTCATGTAAATGCATCATAATGCAGAAACCTCAGTCTATCTAAATACATGGCTCTGGAATGAATCAACCAGGAATGTTAATCACTTGCTGGTGTCCAGTCTGATCTGGTGGCAGTACTGTAGCTGCTTGCGTAATGCCCTAGTGGAGGAGTGCCAAATGAAGGTTCATGGTTGGTCCTGTGTGGCTCAATTGGTAGAGCATTGCACCTGCAATGCTAAGGTTGTGGATTTCGATTCCCGCTTAGGCCACCCATATGGGAAAATTATGCACTCACTGTTGTAAGACCCTTTGGAAAAAAGTGTTTGATAAATGGCATATTTGTTATGTTCTATCCTGTTTGAAAGCAAAGTGCTCAAGCTAGTGGTTATGTTAACACAGTCTTGGTTTATTAACAGCAACAGAGAGCAAAATATGACAAATCAAGTACTTTAGCCTCGCTGCCACTGTGTTACTACATTGTTATGCAATAGCTCATAAGTGTAATGGCTCATACATGATGCTCATACGTGATGTGTGTGTATTTACACTATAGAGTAAGAGCACCCTCTGAAATTACCCTATATTGTCTTAAAGGGATAGTGCGACATTTTGACAAATACAGTGCCTTCAGAAAGTAGACCTATTCATACCCCTTGACTTATTCCACATTTTGTTGTGTTACAGCTTGAATTCAAAATTGATTAAATATGTTTTTTCTCACCCATCTACACACAATACCCCATAATGACAAAGTGAAAACAAGTATTTTTTATACATTTTTGTAAATGTATTGAAAATAAAATACAGAAATATCTCATTTACATAAACATTCACACCCCTGAGTAAATACATTTTGAAGCACCTTCTGGCAGCGATTACAGCTTTGAGTCTTTTTGGTTAAGTCTCTAAAAGCTTTCCACACCTGGATTGTGCAATATTTGCCCATTTATTATTTTCATAATGTGTTGTTTATCATTGCTTGACAACCATTTTGCCTGTGCTTAGCTCCATTCTGTTTTTTTTTTATCTTGAGAAACTCACCAGTCCTTAATGATTACAAACATACCCATAACATGATGCAGCCACCACCATGCTTGAAAATATGGAGAGTGGTACTCAGTAATGTGTTTTACTGGATTTGCCCCAAACATTACACTTTGAATTCAGGACAAAAAGTGAATTGCTTTGCCTCTTTATTTGCAGTATTACTTTAGTGCCTAGTTGCAAACAGGATGCATGTTTTGGAATATTTGTATTCTGTACAGGCTTCCTTCATTTCATAATATTAACCTATTTGACAGACTGAAAAGAAGGAAGCCTGTACAGAATACAAATATTCCAAAACATGCATCCTGTTTGCAACTAGGCACTAAAGTCATACTGCAAATAAAGAGGCAAAGCAATGTTGTTGATCCATCCTCAGTTTTCTTCTATCACAGCCATTCAACTAGTTTTAAAGTCACAATTGGCCTCATGGTGAAATCCCTGAGCGGTTTCCTTCCCCTCTGGCAACTAAGTTAGGAAGGACGCCTGTATCGTTGTAGTGACTGGGTGTATTGATACACCATCCAAAGTGTAATTACTAACTTCACCATGCTCAAAGGGATATTCAATGTCTGCTTTTTGTTTTTACCCATCTACCAATAGGTGACCTTCTTTGCGAGGCATTGGAAAACCTCCCTGGTCTTTGTGGTTAAAACTGTGTTTGAAATTCACTGCAGATAATTCTATGTGTGGGTACAGTGATGAGGTATTCATTCAAAAATCATGTTAAACACTATTATTGCACACAGAGTGAGTCCATGCAATTTATGTGACTTGTTAAGCACATTTTTCCCCCCTGAACTTATCTAAGCTTGCCATAACAAAGGGGTTGAATACTTATTGACTCAATACATTTCATATTTTCATTCTTAATTAATTTTTACACATTTAGAAAAACATAATTCCACTTTGACATCATGGGGTATTGTGTGTAGTCCAGTGACCAATTTTTTTATTTAAATTTATCCATTTAAAATTCAGGCTGTAACACAACAAAATGTGGAAAAAGCCAAGGGGTGTGAATACTTTCTGAAGGCACTGTAAGCCCTTTTTTCCACTTACACAGAGTCAGATTAACTCATGCATACCATTTTTATGTCTCTATAAATACATACACAAACCCCACTTACAACATCCACATCCCATTAAAGGAATAGTGCGACATTTTGGCATCTGAGTGCAGTTTGAAGGAAGTTGAAGGTAGTATGCTAGCAGTTCCTGTAGACTTTCAGTCATTGCACTAACTCTAGTTAGCTGTGGCTCCAGAAACAACCTTCAACTTCCTTCAAACTGCACGCAGAGAAACTGCACTCAGTTGCCAAAATGTCGCACTCTTCCTTTAATGAGGTGGGGTTTGTGTATGTATATAAATATTGTCCTATGGTAGTGACTCCATTGGTTTAGGAGACAATACTACCATGACATCACTTAAACTTCTCCTTCTCTCTGTTTTCCTGTTCCTGTCTCTCTTTTTTACCCCCCACCCCCACTTCCACCTTCCTGTCCCCCAGTATTAAACTCCAGTTCCCAGGATGAGGTGTGTGTTAGCAATGTGAGGGTTGTTCCTAACTTCAACGCGTCCTATCTCCCCATGATGCCTGATGGCTCTGTCCTCCTAGTGGACAATGTCTGGTAATTACAGATTAGGATTTTGGGACCCCCAATCCCAACCTTAACCATTTAGAATGTAATGCTAAACTGGCCTTCGTCAGTGTCTGGTAAACAAGTGTTTGAAAGATGTAATGTCTGTCTAAATATTGTCCGTTTCTTAAACTGCTGTTAAATAAAATGAGCTTGATCAGAATGTAAAAAGTACCACTTTTTGTAACCATGCCAACAACATCCTGTACTGCCTGTCTGCAGCCACCAATCAGCAGAGGTTGCCATGGGGTCGTTCCACAGAATGAACAGTAGCTCCTCCCACCTTCCCAGCATGCTCTCTGCCCTGGAAGAGCAGAACTTCCTGTTTCAGCTGCAGCTCAGAGACCTGCCAGAGGAAGAGTCCAGCGAGGTGAGAGTGGGGGATGAGTCTCAATTGGGCATAAGTCTGACCTCTCCTTGAATCCTTCCCTGAAACCGATAAGTGGTCAATGCTTGTGGAGAGTGTCAATTCATTATTAGGCGAATGGAGGATTATGCTCACCTCCTTGATTACCAAATTCGGCAGAGGATGCACAAGAGTATCCTCAAGGAGGCTAGTGCAGAAATGGTTTAAACATTGGACACTCCCCCTTTGAATCAGCTGTTGTTTTCTCAAATGAGAAAAGCATGCACACATTTAAAAACTAAACGCTACTTATCCTTTTATCTAGAAAATGTCTTGCACAACTAGCTACATTTTGTTTTTAATCGCTTTACACATTTATTTTGGGGTTCCACCCCTGTAAACGTCATTTGCCTGATGACGCGCGAGTGCAGACGTCTCTTTTCATACAAGCGTATTTGTTTCCACGTTTCCTCCTTTTCAAAAGCAGGCGAGGAGAGATTCTCCCACGGAGATAAATATATAGAGGGAGGGAGCGATGGAGAGAAAGAAGAATGTGTAATATCAAATCAAATAGTCCCAGTTTGTAACATAAAGGGGAGCGAAGGGAGTGTCAGTGAGATACATTCCAGACCATAATATCATACTTAAGCCGGATGTACACGACTTTGGCCCCGATCTAGCAGTCCCAGACATGTTTTGGAGATCGGAGACAAAGTCCCCATGTCGTTGCCTACTCGGGACACACGGCCGTCACGGACGCTCGTTTAATGTGAGCGGGTCAGAGACGCAATCTGAGGGCTACCGATCTCGTCTCTGAGCAGTCCCAGATGTCCCAATAATTTCAAACAGGTTTGATTTTATCAGCACAAAATCTGCAATGCTCTTGTAGTGTGAGATGTGCAACGACAGGTTTTGAGAACGGTGATCAGCAATAGCCAATGAGAGCTCGCCAGAGAAGAAACCAGTGAGATGATGACGTTGTTTCGCTTCATCCAGAATGTGTAGACTAGAGCAGGAGCGATGATTACTACTAGTATGCGTTCGTACTTGCCTTTAACCAAAGTCAAAGTGTCATCGTTACATCTTTGACGTTCACAAGCGATGTTATTCAATTCAAAATGTTGGCTATATATTTAAACTCTGTATGGCAAGCGTGAATGTCTGACTGAAAACGTTTATGAGGCTGCTTTGAGCCACAACTCGTAGCTAAGTTAAATCTAATCACATCATTGTTTTAGCGAGACAGCACGGTACGGAGAATCCTCACGACCAAGTGAAGAATCGTCTAGTGTGTGACCCCCGTCTGTGCCACTACGTTGGCAAGATGACAAAAATCGACAGGAAAGATCGCAGTTTAATGTGAGAGGCTCAGCGATTTAAGGATTTTAAAAGTTGTGTAGTGTACACCCGGCATTAGCGTGAGATCATCTCAACTGTCTTAGATTAAACATATGCATGATAGATATGCCAACAATGTCCTTATGTCTACAGCATGCTATCATGTGAGGAATGTGTTTTTATTTCTACTTTAGGGTCTGGAGGTTCCATTGGTAGCTGTGCTGCACTGGTCTACCTCTAAGCTTCCCTTTACCAGGTAGGCCTACATCTACTGATATATAGAACTACCTCATAATCAATAGAACTACCCCACATAATCACTAGAACTACCTCATAATTAATAGAACTACCCAACATAATCACTAGAACTACCTCATAATCACTAGAACTACCTCATAATCACTAGAACTACCTCATAATCACTAGAACTACCTCATAATCACTAGAACTACCCCACACACTCACTATACCTGTTCCATTATAACTACAAGCCTTCCCTTCACCAGATACATGTGCACCCAGTATTAGTTGGAACTATCCCATAATAACTACTCTCCATTAACTACTTAACTGTCCAAATATACCTACCTCATTACTACCTTATTTTAACTACTTCATTTCCCATCCCCAGGTACATTTCGACTCACTACCAGCTGCCCAGCGTGAGACTGGACCGCCCCCGTTTGGTGATGACAGCTTCCTGTCCGAGTGCCGTGAGGCCGCAGGAGCACTTCCGGGTCAAATACACCCTCCTCAACAACCTGCAGGACTTCCTGGCTGTACGCCTGGTCTGGACACCCGAAGGTGAGAGGAGAGGGAGGGAGAGGAGATGTAATAATTATGGAGGGGGATGGTGGACAGATG
>NW_028165187.1:125000-173558 GCF_964263955.1 Coregonus lavaretus | reverse complement strand
CGACCTGGCCAAGGCTTTCCACTCTGTCAACCACCGCATTCTTATTGGCAGACTAAATAGCCTTGGTTTCTCAAATGACTGCCTCGCCTGGTTCACCAACTACTTCTCAGATAGAGTTCAATGTGTCAAATCGGAGGGCCTGTTGTCTGGACCTATGGCAGTCTCTATGGAGGTGCCACAGGGTTAAATTCTTGGGCCGACTCTATTCTCTGTGTATATCAATGATGTTGCTCTTGCTGCTGGTGACTCTCAGATCCACCTCTACGCAGACGACACCATTTTGTATACATCTGGCCCTTCATTGGACACTGTTAACAAACCTCCAAACGAGCTTCAACGCCATACAACACTCCTTCAGTAGCCTCAAACTGCTCTTAAACACTAGTAAAACTAAATGCAAGCTCTTCAATCGAACGCTGCTTGCACCCGCCCACCCGACTAGAATCACTACTCTCGGCGGGTCTGACCTAGAGTATGTGGGCAACTACAAATACCTAGGTGTCTGGTTAGACTGTAAACTCTCCTTCCAGACTCACATTAAGCATCTCCAATCAAAAGTTAAATCTAGAATCGGCTTCCTATTTCGCAACAAAGCCTCCTTCACTCATGCTGCCAAACATGCCCTCGTAAAACGGACTATCCTACCGATCCTTGACTTCGGCGATGTCATTTACAAAATAGCCTCCAACACTCTACTCAGCAAATTGGATGTAGTCTATCACAGTGCCATCCGTTTTGTTTCCAAAGCCCCATATACTACCCACCACTGTGACCTGTACGCTCTTGTTGGCTGGTCCTCACTACATGTTCGTCGTCAAACCCACTGGCTCCAGGCCATCTATAAATCACTGCTAGGCAAATCCCCGCCTTATCATAGCTCATTGGTCACAATAGCAACACCCACCCGTAGTATGCGCTCCAGCAGGTATATCTCACTGGTCATCCCCAAGCCAACACCTCCTTTGGCCGCCATTCCTTCCAGTTCTCTGCTGCCAATGACTGGAACAAATTGCAAAAATCTCTGATGCTGGAGACACTTATCTCCCTCACTAACTTTAAGCATCAGTTGTCAGAGCACCTTACCGATCACTGCACCTGTACACAGCCCATCTGAAATTAGCCACCCAACTACCTCATCCCTATATTGTTATTTATTTTGCTCATTTGTACCCCAGTATCTCTATTTGCACATCATCTCTTGCACATCTATCATTCCAGTGTTAATACTAATTGTAATTATTTGGCACTATAGCCTATTTATTGCCTTACCTCCATAACTTGCTACATTTGCACACACTGTATATATCTTTTCTGTTGTATTTTTTGACTTTATGTTTTGTTTACCCCATATGTAACTCTGTGTTGTTGTTTTTATCGCACTGCTTTGCTTTATCTTGGCCAGGTCGCAGTTGTATATGAGAACTTGTTCTCAACTGGCTTACCTGGTTAAATAAAGGTTAAATAAATAAATAAAATAAAAACAAATATACAGTAATTGGTCTAGCCTACACTCCAAAATTAAACAAATTCTAGTAATCGCCTTTGAGTGTGGACTGTATTATTACGCATACTGGATGGACTGGTTACCTTACGCTACGCTCCAAACGTTCTATCCATGAGTCTGGGAGAGAAGGTATAGGCCCAGGCGATAATGTTGATTCATTGATTGTGCAGGGCGGCTTACAGAGTTAGCCTACAATTATAGGGAATTTGTATTTGATTTTGAATATCCTAGTAATAGGGCATTGCTGACAGCTACAGAATATCTCACCACCGTTTCCATCTCCTCCTCTCTCTCCTTCATTCCTTTCCTCCTGCGCGCAGAGAGAGAGGGGCTGTCAACAGTTTCATGAAATATGTTTAATTGTAAAAACATATTACCATTGATGTTCCCCCGAAACAGATTTAACTTATTTTCCCAAATGGAGCACTGGGAAGCTGCAGGGACAGGGTTGGAGAGTCTACGTTATACAGAGTTACGCCAGGTCGATATTTGTGTGTCTGTAACTTTCTCACTCATCATTATTCACGATTCATTCAGGATAATCCGTAACCATGGTAGCATCCACATTCATGTAGAAGGGTTTAGAAACATTACATTCTTACTTACAATAAAAGTTACTCCAAAATGACACAATACATTATTTACCATTCGTTTCTATTGGGGCACAAAATAATCTGAAACACAACCAAAAACAAACAGCAAATGCATCCAACGAATTTGTAGAGCCACAAGCTTGATGATATCATTGTGTGCTATGAATACAGGAACAAATACTTCACTTTTTACCACTTTAATACACAGAAGGGAATTAGTCCCAATACTTTTGCTCCCTAGAATGGGGGGGGGGGGGGACTATGTTTAGACAGGGCTGTAATTTATAAATTGTTCACCTGATTTGGATAAAAATACCCTCATATTAAAGCTGACAGTCTGCATTTTAACCTCATAGTCATTGTTTGATTTCAAATCCAACGTTCGAAGCCAAAAGATGAAGAAATGCTCCACTGTCCCAATAATGAAGTTGTGCCTCTCTCTGTGTAACTCTACACCCAGCATAGAAAACCTGTTCATAACCACTTCATATGTACACTCGAATGGGAAACAATATCCTTTCTATTTTATTCAGCTAAGTTCAATTATATTAGTCTTACTATAAAACCATATAATATAAAATAATGGTAAGGGACTTATAAGCATATCATGTCAGCTAAATGAACAAGCCTACAGCCTACGGCATGGAGCATAGCCAGATAACATACAGTGGGCCAACTCATATTCTGTTCTTCTCAGCTAAATAATACAAAACACAAACAGATTAACGGTCTCAATTGATTTACTGACAATAATGCAGTTATTAACAAAATCAGATGTTCAGATCAACAAATGATTGACACATAACATTAGTTACAGAGCGTAGCCAGCATAGATAAAACAGCCGACATGTTGATCACGCAATTTATTTTTTAAAAAGGTCAAAGGTAATTCGGTAGCACTCAAGTGTGCAAAATGGAAAGTGTTCTCCACACTGTCATCCTAATAAGAACCCTTGAGGAACACACTCAGAGGGAGTGGGAGCACGGTAGTACGAATACACACTCAGAGGGAGTGGGGAGCACGGTAGTACGAATATTGAAAAAATAAATGTCATATAGCTGTTCACAGGCTGTGGTTATTTTATCATGTTACTGAACCTGGAACTGGTAATAGAAATGCCATATGATATTCCCAAATGTGAGTGAGTGACAGGAGAGAGAGAGAGAGAGAGAGAGAGAGAGAGAGAGAGAGGGAGAGAGAGAGAGAGAGAGAGAGAGAGAGAGAGAGAGAGAGAGAGAGAGAGAGAGAGAGAGAGAGAGAGAGAGAGAGAGAGAGAGAGAGAGACAGAGAGAGAGAGAGAGAGAGAGAGAGAGAGATACTTTTTGCCTTTTTGTCTTTCTTTAATGGTTGATTCTCATTTCATTAACCCCCTCCCCCTAAAATAAAATACAAACATTAACAATATCCCCTGTACTGCATACTCACCTTTCCCTCTACCCCACGATACAAAAACAACACCTCACATCACAATAACCCAAAACATCAACACTTCTACAACCATCTTCCCCAGCTATATTTATTTTTATTTATAGCTATACAGACAGCCCCCCAACACACCATATCTCTTGAAACATCTCCACTCTTTTTATCATTTCATAGAACTCAAATTCCACCCTAAGGCGAGCAGAGACCATCCCATTAAATAATAGTAAAGGGTCTGTTATCCCCCCACCTTTGACCCTGTTCCTCCTTGTTAGCCAAATAGCCAACTTTGCCTGAGCAAACAGAAAATTCAACAACACACATTTGGCCTTTTCCTTATTTGAATACCTGAACCCCATTATAAACATCCCGACAGTAAACTCCACCCCCAACCTCTCACACAGACATTCCAACAGAGACATTAATGGCATTAACCTGGCGCACACAGGAAACACATGAATCACAGTTTCACTCATGACACAGAAAGGACACCCCTGTCCGGGTCGACCAGTGCCAACCAGCTGTTAGTGGCCAGGGCTCCATGTAGAACCCTCCACTGGAGGTCCCCTGACCTCTTTGGTACTGGGAGTTTGTAGAGCCCCCTCCTTCTAAAACCCACCATACTTTCCACCCCACATACTGATGTGCCTTCACTCCTGTTAGGCTCCTGATGTTCCTTACCTTAATGCAGAGGTTGTAGAGGGCTTTACCTCCCACCCCCTCAAACTCCCCCAGGCTCAGAGTGTTAACATCTAACAAGTCCTCCAGACCCCCCTTGCCAGTCCCCAGTCTCTGCCGTCACCTGCAGTGGCGGAAACATTGGTGGCCCCTCTCCCTTTGGCCGCTCAAACACCCCCTTTACCGGCTCAGACAGTGCCTCCTGGACTTCCCCCAGGAATCTCTCCAGCAGCCTAAGAGATGTTAGTCTTGTTTGTTGTGCTAGGACTTCTGGGGTTTTCCAGCCCTCCTCTCCCAGCAGTCGCAGGTCACCCAGCCTTAGTAATCCCGCTGTCATCAGTCGCCTCTTCAGGGTGGCCGACTGAACCGATCTCAAAAGGATGGCTGGGTTGTGGAAGATAGGCTCCTCCCACACCCACAGCCCAGGTTCCACACCTCCTTCTCGTGTGGGCCTTAGTAGCTGCCAGGCCCTCAGCGCCGCAGAGTAAAAATCAGAGAGCCCTGCTGTACTCAGCCTCTCCAGCCTCATGAGTAACAGCTGCCGGTCCAACCCCAATCCGCCAGCTCTCCTCAGCAGTGTGCATGCTGGCTCCCTCCATCCGACATCAGTATGGTACAGCAGTCTCTGCGCCGCCTTTAGTCGGAATGCAGCCACCCTGCTCTCCAGGTCCACCAGGCCCTATCAGGCTTCGTGGACGGACATATACAACACTGCCGCCCTCAGCCAGTGATGAAAAAAAAAAAATCCACCAGCTTGCGTTGCAGGTCTGCGAGCAGCCCGGCGGGGGGGTTGAGGACAGCCAGTTTATGCCACAGGGAAGATGCCACCAGGTTGTTGATTATCAGCACCCTCCCTCTATATGACACCTGGGACAGGAGCCACCTCCACCTGGCCAGTCTTGACACCACTGCCTGTGACAGCCCCTTCCAGTTCTTCCTGACCCACCTCTCCGAGCCCAGATACACCCCCAAAATGTTAAGCCCTTCACAACCCCACTGCAAACCCCCTGGAAGATGACGAGGGGCCCCCTATCCCTCCATGCCCCACATAACAGAGCTTCGCTCTTGCCCCAGTTTACCTTAGCTGATGAAGCTCCCTCGTACACCTTCAGACTATTCTCTAGTGCCTGCATATCCTGACCATAACAGAAACGTCATCTGCATACGCTGACACTGCTATGCCTGTCCAGCACACTCCCTGCAGTCTGCTGCGTAGCAGGCCCAAAAAAGGCTCAATGGCTAGTGTATATAACTGCCCTGATAGAGGGCATCCTTGTCTAATGCCCCGCCTCGCCCAGACTGGCCTACTGAGCCCCCCTCCCACCTTGACCATACATGATGCCCCAGCATACAACATCTTCACGTAGGCCAAAAACCTTTCCCCAAACCCAAACACAGACTTCACATTAAACAGATACTCATGGTCCACTCTATCAAAAGCCTTCTCTTGATCTAAAGACCAGTCCAAAGTTCACATTAGAACCTCTCGACAAGTCCAACATGTCCCTGATTAAGAACAAGTTGTCCGTGATTGAGCGTCCTGGTATGCAATATGTCTGGTCCTTCTGTACTATAGAGTCCAGATGGGACTTCAGTCTGTTAGCAAGGACCTTGGTAAATACCTTGTAGTCCGCACAGAGCAATGCCACAGGCCTCCAGTTCTTAAGTTCACACAAGTCCCCTATTTTGGACAGGAGAGTCAGAGCCGCCCGACGGCAGCTCATTGGCAACTCTCCTACCCTGGCACACTCACGCACATATAGGATCACACAGTTCTGCCCCATACAACTCAGTATAAAACTCCACAGTCCGCTCCCGCATCTCCCCCACCACAGTGGTCACCCGCCCATCCGAAAGCCGTAGACAATGCACACCCTTGGCTTCACCGCTCTGTCTTTCCAAACCAAAGAAGAAGGAGCTGGGAGCATCCAGCTCTTACATCTCCTTGAGCATGGAGAACCTCTTACAAGCGCTCCCTTTGCTTTAACCTGGAAAAAAATACCCAGGTCCCTACGTAGATCAGCTAAATTAGCCTGGAGGCCTACATTGCCTTGCCCCACCAGCTCTACCTCCATCTTACTAATACTACGCTCGAGTTTTCCCCAATACTCTCCTAGCCTCTGAGGATGAGAGAGCTGTATATTGTTGACAGAAAAGCCGAATTTGGACTTTTCCCACATCCCACCATTGACTCAGAGACTCATACTCCTCTCTTCGCTGCCCCTGCCTTTCCCAAAAAGTCTGGAAACCTGAGCAAAAAGTGGCATCTTGTAAGAGCTCTACATTAAACTTCCAGTAGGATGCCTGCCGAGGCCCTGGTGAAATAGACAGCCGAGCCATGGTTATGTGATGATCTGAAAAACCTACCGGGAGAATGGTAGCGCCCAACAGCCTATTGCTCTGATTCCTGGAAATGTACAATCGATCAAGCCGGGCTGCACTCACCCTAGCCCCAAAGAACTTCACCCATGTATACTGTCTTGTGTTGGGATGTCTAGTTCTCCAAACATCCAGTAGGTCAAACTGATTAATGATGTCCCTTAACACCCCCACTGAGCCTGAATGAGGCTCCTCCCCATTTCGGTCTTTCGTAAAACATCCATTGTACAATTCCAGTCCCTGCCGACCACCAGCGTCTCTTCAGGCGATACCTGTGAGATTTCCCCCTCTCTCTCCCTGTGTTAGGCGCATACACATTTATAAAGACATAACCCCTGTTGTTAATTTCTGCTTTTACTACAAGCAGTCTACCCCTACACACCTCTTTTGAGGATACATTTTTTACAGACAGACCGGTACAAAAAGGACTGCCACCCCTGTACTAACATTTGTCCCATGGCTCAGCACACTTGCCCCTTTCCACGAGAGTCCCCAATCAACTTCATTTACCACATCACTATGCGTCTCCTGCAGAAACAACACCTGTACTTTTTTGGGTTTTACATATTCACCCAACAGATTTCTCTTTCCCGCATCTCTGGCGCCATTTATATTAAGTGAGCCTACGCAAAGAGTCTCCATAAGAAGTGGGAGAAAAGCCAGCAAAGAAAGAGTCCAATAGCAAAGCTCAAAAAGCCCCAGTACCAGAAAGCAAACTTTAATCTAAACAGTGTCTGAAGGTAGACCTTTACGCACGGTTGTGACCCACTTCCTCAACCTAAACCATTTCCTGGGTGAGAGGACACCATGCCCCTCATTTTTCATAGCGTGTTGTGCTGATCTTACACACTTTTCCAGATCGCAAAAAAAAGCCTAAAGATTAACCTTCTTTTTCCCTTTAGTCTCATTCAGGAACCTTGACAGTTCCCTCACCGTGTACTTTGACCCCTCTGACTGACTGGCTGTCAGCTCTGGACACATTGAGGAGGAGTCTGAAAAGAAATCCTCCTCATCATCCTCTTCCTCAGACTCACCTTCCTCCTCCTCATCTCCATCTCCCATCCTGACCACCTGCCCTTCCTCTCTAGTCAGGGCCTCCCCCCCAGCACCAGTAAAAGGTTCCTTGGTGCCTTTCACCACACCAGCCTCTCCCCTCCCACCTCCTTTCTTCTCCCCCGTTTTCCTCTTCCGCTTGACACCCTCCTCAACCCCCCCAGTCGCTTACCCTTCCCCACTACACTCTCCTCATCCACTAACATAACCTGACTAGACCCAGCCTCATCTACACCACCATCTATAGCATGACTAGACCCAGCCTCATCTACACCACCATCTATAGCATGACTAGACCCAGCCTCATCTACACCACCATCTATAGCATGACTAGACCCAGCCTCATCTACACCACCATCTATAGCATGACTAGACCCAGCCTCATCTACACCACCATCTGTAGCATGACTAGACCCAGCCTCATCTACACCACCATCCATAACACGACTAGACCCAGCCTCATCTACACCACCATCTATAACATGACTAGCCCCAGCCTCATCTACACCACCATCTATAGCATTAGACCCAGCCTCATCTACACCACCATCTATAGCATGACTAGACCCAGCCTCATCTACACCACCATCTATAGCATGACTAGACCCAGCCTCATCTACACCACCATCTATAGCATGACTAGACCCAGCCTCATCTACACCACCATCTATAGCATGACTAGACCCAGCCTCATCTACACCACCATCTATAGCATGACTAGACCCAGCCTCATCTACACCACCATCTATAGCATTAGACCCAGCCTCATCTACACCACCATCTATAGCATGACTAGACCCAGCCTCATCTAAACCACCATCTATAACATGACTAGGCCCAGCCTCATCTACACCACCATCTATAGCATGACTAGACCCAGCCTCATCTACACCACCATCTATAGCATGACTAGACCCAGCCTCATCTACACCACCATCTATAACATGACTAGACCCAGCCTCATCTACATACACCACCATCTATAGCATGACTAGACCCAGCCTCATCTACACCACCATCTATAACATGACTAGACCCAGCCTCATCTACACCACCATATATAGCATAACTAGACTCAGCCTCATCTACACCACCATCTATAGCATGACTAGACCCAGCCTCATCTACACCACCATCTATAGCATGACTAGGCCCAGCCTCATCTACACCACCATCTATAGCATGACTAGACCCAGCCTCATCTACACCACCATCTATAGCATGACTAGGCCTAGCCTCATCTACACCACCATCTATAGCATGACTAGACCCAGCCTCATCTACACCACCATCTATAACATGACTAGACCCAGCCTCATCTACACCACCATCTATAGCATAACTAGACTCAGCCTCATCTACACCACCATCTATAGCATGACTAGACCCAGCCCCATCTACACCACCATCTATAGCATGACTAGACCCAGCCTCATCTACACCACCATCTATAGCATTAGACCCAGCCTCATCTACACCACCATCTATAGCATGACTAGACCCAGTCTCTGCTGCCTGCGTCTCATGGCCCCCTGCACGTTGACATCTATTTCCCCCACTGGGTCTTGAACCCTCACCTTGTCTACGGCCTTTATGTGGGCAGGCAAAGCTCTTATGCCCCAAATCCCCACACTCAAAGCACCGTAGACTATCTGTGCTGGCAAACCCTGCGTAGAGCCCCTCCCCATGCCTCACTTTAAAATTCACATTTAACTGTTGCTCATTGTTATTCAGAAACATGAACACTTGCCTCCGGAACGAAACAACATGCTTGACGGCATCTGCCTGAAAACCTGCCGACAGTACACGAAAACTGCTAGCAAACTTACCAAAACGACTCAACTCTTTCCTGATTTGATCATCCGTTATATAAACAGAGGCAAATTTACAACTACCACCCTAGTCGAAGAAAGAGGAGAAATTGGCACAGACTGCATACTGCTACTGTACAGAGTACTCTACACCCTCGGAGGACAGGAAATGAAGTGGGAAACAGAATTTGAACAAACAAACACTGCTAAGTAAGAGTGGGGAAACATCGGCAGAAACTTCATTACCAACATCATTCCTTGTCTGTTTCAAATCAAATGAAAATGCTAAATACAATTCACTCTTAGTACGAGCCACTTTCTTTTTGAGTTCACATTGGATAGTGATTAGACATAGAGACAGAGCAATACAATCATCTATCTGCCTTAACTGGAGTAATTTACTGACAGGTCCCTTAAGCATTTAATCCAGGTATCATCCAGGTGTGTTACCATGCCCACCTAATCATTCTGGGACAGTTTTACCATTTACTACCTGTCCTGGGTCCAGGTGGGTTCAGGTGGGACACATGAGGGCATATAGAACACACCTGTCAGCTGGTAGGACCAGGGGCTGCCCTGGAGAACCTGTACACCACACAGCCAGGTGCTGAGACGGGAACAGAGGGGAGCTTGATGGACCAACTCTGGGTTTGGTAGTTACTCTCCAGCAATTCATTTCTTCTTCTTCTTCTTCTTCTTCTTCTTCTTCTTCTTCTTCTTCTTCTTCTTCTTCTTCTTCTTCTTCTTCTTCTTCTTCTTCTTCTTCTTCTTCTTCTTCTTCTTCCAATATCATTATTTGAATCAATGTCAAGTGAATTGGGAATTCCCAGGCCAATATTCTCTGTTTTCTGTGTATCAATAGTCTCCCCACATGGGATGGGAATACCCAGCCTTTGTAAGCAGTAATAGCAGAGTTCTAGAGGCTGATACAACAGAATACATTAGCAGGGATGATTCCCTCATTAAGAGGATTAGACAGACAGGCTTTATGAAACACAGGCCAGCTAATTATAATTCCCATGCAGACCTGTTGATGATAAGCCTGGAGTTCCTCAGTACTGCGAACAATATTATATCTTCTGACTTGACTTGAAACCTGACTTGATTTTGGAAATTTCAGGTGAGTGATGGTTAATAGGAGTGACAAGTGTGTGAAGTGAATGGGTGAAGTGAATGGGTGAATTGAATGGATGAAGTGAATGGGTGAATTGAATGAGGTGAATGGGTGACGTGACGCAAGCACGCACACATGCAAACAAATCCACAATCACACCAGCCTCTATCGAAGTGATTTGGTGCATGTGAGGGCTTGTGTATATACATTCGATTCATAAATCGCCAACGATCTCAGTGGAGAGGAACTGCTAATGAGCGTTCTCTAGTCCACATTTACTGGATGTGTTTAACTACAAAGACGGTGTACACACGACAATCCCTGGTATCCTAAGGTTAACTACATTTACATTTACATTTACATTTTAGTCATTTAGCAGACGCTCTTATCCAGAGCGACTTACAGGAGCAATTAGGGTTAAGTGCCTTGCTCAAGGGCACATCGACAGATTTTTCACCTAGTCAGCTCGGGGATTAGAACCAGCGACCTTTCGGTTACTGGCACAACGCTCTTAACCACTAAGCTACCTGCCGCCCCACATAACTACTGCCATGTACATGCATAGTGGTTATACTGATTTATCCGTTGATTTACCGTTACATTTTAGTTGATTGAATGTCTGCCCTAGTCAATTTGCTTTAGACTAGCTGCCGCCCGTTGGCGTCGGGTAATGGGGATCCTAGTGAATAGGTTAAAAAAAATCCCGCTAACACAGGATGTAGCAGGTGCATCCAACACTTGTCAGTATAATTGATGGATATACATCAAGTCCTCTGTCAGTGTCTTTCACAGAAACTCAGAAGGAAAATGATATAAATTGATACTTCTTGGCATATTGTATTATAGTGTTTAATACTGTGCTGCATTATTTAACCAGCACTCTCCTCCTCTATCCTCTCCACAGATCAGAAGGCTGTATTTATACAAGCCGTACATCGTATAAAACATCATAATCATTAGTCGACAGACATTGCACAGGAAGCAGTTTCTCTGGATAAAATATGACACCAGGTGAGGGCTGTGTATCTATTTTCCTCAGCACTAATTTCCTCTCTGTGTAGAAGGGGAACTTCCCAGCACAGAGGCACAACCATTATATCCAGGTGCAAGAATTTGATTCAAGTAATTCTAGGTGGATCCTTCCAGCTCGGCCCCACTTCTGTCTCTCTGTCTCACTTCTGTCTCCCTCTGTCTCTCTGTCTCTCTTCTGACTCCCTCTGTCTCCCTCTCTCTCCCTGTCCCCCCGTCAATCGTCTGTATCCCTCAGTCTCCCTGTCTCCCTCTGTCTCCCTGTCTCCCTCTGTCTCCCTGTCTCCCTCTGTCTCCCCGTTTCTCTGACTTCCGTCTCTCTTCTGTCTCCCTCTGTCTCCCTCTGTCTCCCCTGTGTCTCCACATATCTCTGTCTCCCTCTGTCAACCCTATGTCTCCCCATATCTCTGTCTCTCTTCTGTCTCTCTGACTCCCCGTCTCTCTTCTGTCTCCCTATGTCTCCCTCTATCTCCCCATTTCTCTGTATCTCATCTATTTATCTGTCTCTGTCTCTGCCTCCTTGTCTCTCTGTCTCCCCATCTATCTGTCTCTCTCTGTCTCTCTCTGTCTACCTCTGTCTACCTCTGTCTACCTCTGTCTCCCAATCTTTCTGTCTCTCTCTCTCCCTCTGTCTCCCTCTGTCTCTGTATCTCTCTGTCTCTCTCTGACTCTCTCTGACTCTCTCTGTCTCCCTGTCTCCCTCTGTCTCTGTCTGTCACCCTCTGTCTCCCTCTGTCTCCCTCTGTCTCTCTCTGTGTCTCTCTGTCTCTCTCTGTCTCCCTCTCTCCCCCTGTCTCCCTCTTTCTCTGTCTCTCTCTGTCTCTGTCTCTCTCTGTCTCACTCTGTTACATCTGTCTCCCTCTGTCTCCCTCTGTCTCTCTCTGTCTCCATCTGTCTACCTCTATCTCTGCCTCTCTCTGTCTCTCTCTGTCTCTCTTTGTCCCCCTCTCGCCCTCTGTCTCCCTCTCTCTCTGTCTCCCTCTGTCTCCCTCTGTTTCTCTCTGTCTCTGTCTCCCTCTGTCTCCCTCTGTCTCTGTCTCTCTCTGTCTCCCTCTGTCTCCCTCTGTCTCCCCTCTGTCTCCACATATCTCTGTCTCCCTCTGTCAACCCTATGTCTCCCCGTATCTCTGTCTCTCTTCTGTCTCTCTGACTCCCCGTCTCTCTTCTGTCTCCCTATGTCTCCCTCTATCTCCCCATTTCTCTGTATCTCATCTATTTATCTGTCTCTGTCTCCTTGTCTCTCTGTCTCCCCATCTATCTGTCTCTCTCTGTCTCTCTCTGTCTACCTCTGTCTACCTCTGTCTACCTCTGTCTACCTCTGTCTCCCAATCTTTCTGTCTCTCTCTCTCCCTCTGTCTCCCTCTGTCTCTGTATCTCTTTGTCTCTCTCTGTCTCTCTCTGACTCTCTCTGTCTCCCTGTCTCCCTCTGTCTCTGTCTGTCGCCCTCTGTCTCCCTCTGTCTCTCTCTGTGTCTCTCTGTCTCTCTCTGTCTCCCTCTCTCCCCCTGTCTCCCTCTTTCTCTGTCTCTCTCTGTCTCTGTCTCTCTCTGTCTCACTCTGTCTACATCTGTCTCCCTCTGTCTCCCTCTGTCTCTCTCTGTCTCCATCTGTCTACCTCTATCTCTGCCTCTCTCTGTCTCTCTCTGTCTCTCTTTGTCCCCCTCTCTCCCTCTGTCTCCCTCTCTCTCTGTCTCCCTCTGTCTCCCTCTGTTTCTCTCTATCTCTGTCTCCCTCTGTCTCCCTCTGTCTCCCTCTGTCTCCCTCTGTCTCTGTCTCTCTCTGTCTCCCTCTGTCTCCCTCTGTCTCCCTCTGTTTCACTCTGTCTCCCTCTGTTTTCTCTCTGTCTCTCTCTCTGTCTCACTCTGTCTCCCTCTGTCTCCCTCTGTCTCCCCATCTCTCTGTCTCTCTCTGTCTCTCTCTGTCTCCCTCTGACTCCCCATCTCTCTGTATCTCTCTGTCTCTCTCTGTCTCTCTCTGTCTCCCTCTCTCTCCCTCTGTCTCCCTCTGTCTCTCTCTGTCTCCACATATCTCTGTCTCCCTCTGTCAACCCTATGTCTCCCCGTATCTCTGTCTCTCTTCTGTCTCTCTATCTCCCGTCTCTCTTTCGCTCTTCTGTCTCCCTGTCTCTCTGTCTCCCTCTGTCTCCCCATCTCTATGTCTCTCTCTGTCTCTCTCTGTCTCCCTGTCTCTCTCTGTCTTCCTGTTTCCCTGTCTCTCTCTCTGTCTCCCTGTCTCTCTCTGTCTCCCTGTTTCCCTGTCTCTCTCTCTGTCTCCCCGTCTCTCTGTCTCCCTCTCTCCCCCTGTCTCCCTCTTTCTCTGTCTCTCTCTGTCTCTGTCTCTCTCTGTCTCACTCTGTCTACATCTGTCTCCCTCTGTCTCTCTCTATGTCTCCCTCTGTCTCCCCATCTCTATGTCTCTCTCTGTCTCCCTGTTTCCCTGTCTCTCTCTCTGTCTCCCCGTCTCTCCGTCTCTCGGTCTCTCTTCTGGGCCGACGTGGACCGATGTGACTGAGGACCTTGACGAAAATCTGAAGCTCTTCCAGAAAGTTGAAAAGTCATAAAGCATGTTGTCTATTATAATAATTGGAATGGCAGCGATTGGAAATAGGTCTCCTGAATATTCAGACGAATAATAAAACATGCTAATGAGCATGTAATCGAGCCAATCAAAAGACGAGGGAACAGGAGGAGAGGAGGAGGCTGGAAGGAGGAGGCTGTGGTCCTCTGTAGCTCAGCTGGTAGAGCACGGCGCTTGAAACGCCAAGGTAGTGGGTTCGATCCCCGGGACCACCCATACACAAAAAAATGTATGCACGCATGACTGTAAGTCGCTTTGGATAAAAGCGTCTGCTAAATGGCATATTATTATTATTATTATAAAGTTGGGGAAAGGCAAAAGACAGAGGAGATGGGAGGGGGGCAGGATATATGCATGTATGATATCTGTGTGGAACAGCCAGTGTCTGTGGATGATGGGGTAGAGGGTAGTCCAGCTGCTCGGGGGGTGAGTATGATAGGAGAGGTTGCATCTGTCAGAGCTCAGACCTGAGAGAGAGCTTTATGCTGCTAAGCCTCCTTGCCAAGGCACTCAAGCTATGC
Source organism: Coregonus lavaretus (assembly GCF_964263955.1). Taxonomy (NCBI): domain Eukaryota; kingdom Metazoa; phylum Chordata; class Actinopteri; order Salmoniformes; family Salmonidae; genus Coregonus; species Coregonus lavaretus. The sequence continues at coordinate 158,877 of NW_028165187.1, read as the reverse complement.
GCTGCTGCACTCTGAGCCTGCTGCACTGCTGGCCTGGCCCCCCTGCTGGTCCCCATGATGGACCCCTGCTGGCCCACCTGCTGGCCTGGCCCTCCTGCTGCCCCCCCCCCCCCCCCCCCCCCCCTGCCCTGCTGGCTTCGCACCCCTGCTGACCTGCTGGCCTGTCCCCCCTGCTGACCTGCTGGCCCCCCTGCTGCCCTGCTGGCCTGGCCCTCCTGCTGCCCCCCCTGCTGCCCTGGCCCCCCTGCTGCCCTGCTGGCTTGGTCCCCCTGATGGCCCCCCTGCTGGCCTGGCCCCCCTGCTGCCCTGCTGGCCTGGCCCCCCTGATGGCCCCCCTGCTGGCCTGGCCCCCCTGCTGCCCTGCTGGCTTGGCCCCCCTGATGGCCCCCCTGCTGGCCTGGCCCCCCAGCTGGCCCCCCTGCTGTCCTTGCCCCCCTGAGGTCCTGCTGGCCTAGCCCCCCTGCTGGCCCCCCTCCTGGCCCGCCTGCTGCCCTGCTGGCCTGGCCCCCCTGCTGGCCCCCCTGCTGTCCTGGCCCCCCTGCTGCCCTGCTGGCTTGGCCCCCCTGATGGCCCCCCTGCTGTCCTGGCCCCCCTGCTGCCCTGCTGGCTTGGCCCCCCTTCTGCCCTGCTGGCTTGGCCCCCCTGCTGGCCCCCCGCTGGTCCCCCTGCTGGCCCCCCGCTGGCCCCCCTGCTGGCCCCCTGCTGGCCCCCCTGCTGGCCCCTCTGGAAACAGCGCTAGGGAACATAAATAAACACCTCTTTGCTGATCTGATAAAACCGCTCCTTCGTCATGGATTGGAGTGTGTCTGTCTCACTCAAACCCTTTGATCCGGCATGGAATTTGTTGATTTCAAACCTTACGCTTTGGAGTGTATCTGTGTCTCACTCCAATCTCACCATGACCACAGCCACAAGCCTACAACATCAATCACAGCAACTGTATTTACCATCTCAACCATAACTGTATTTACCATCCCAACCATAACTGTATTTACAACCTGTAATTTAAATGGATTTTTATTTGGATTTCACGTAATGAACATACACAAAGTAGTCCAAATTGGTGAAGTGAAATTAAAAAAATAACTTGTTTCAAAAAATTATAGAAAATAAATAACAGAAAAGTTGTGTGTGCATATGTATCCACCCCCTTTGCTATGAAGCCCCTAAATAAGATATGGTGCAACCAATTACCTTCAGAAGTCATATAATTAGTTAAATAAAGTCCACCTGTGTGCAATCTAAGTGTCACGTGATCTGTCACATGATCTCAGTATATACACACCTATTCTGAAAGGCCCCAGAGTCTGCAACACCACTAAGCAAGGGGCACCACCAAGCATGCGGCACCATGAAGACCAAGGACCTCTCCAAACAGGTCAGGGACAAAGTTGTTGAGAAGTACAGATCAGTGTTGGGTTATAAAAAAATATCTGAATCTTTGAGCACCATTAAATCCATTATTAAAAAATTTAAAGAATATGGCACCACAACAAACCTGCCAAGAGAGGTTCGCCCACCAAAACTCACAGACCAGGCAAGGAGGGCATTAATCAGAGAGGCAACAAAGAGACCAAAGATAACCCTGAAGGAGCTGCAAAGCTCCACAGCGGAGATTGAAGTATCGGTCCATAGGACCACTTTAAGCCGTACACTCCACAGAGCTGGGCTTTACGGAAGAGTGGCCAGAAAAAAGCCATTGCTTAAAGAAAAAAAAAGAAGCCAACACGTTTGGTGTTCGCCAAAAGGCATGTGGGAGACTCCCCAATCATATGGAAGAAGGTACTCTGGTCAGATGAGACTAAAATTTAGCTTTTGCAAAAATTGAGGAAAATGCTATGTCTGGCGCAAACCCAACACCTCTCATCACCCCGAGAACACCATCCCCACAGTGAAGCATGGTGGTGGCAGCATCATGCTGTGGGGATGTTTTTCATCGGCAGGGACTGGGAAACTGGTCAGAATTGAAGGAATGATGGATGCCGCTAAATACAGGGAAATTCTTGAGGGAAACCTGTTTCAGTCTTCCAGAGATTTGAGACTGGGACGGAGGTTCACCTTCCAGCAGGACAATAACCCTAAGCATACTGCTAAAGCAACACTCGAGTGGTTTAAGGGGAAACATTTACATGTCTTGGAATGGCCTAGTCAAAGCCCAGACCTCAATCCAATTGAGAATATGTGGTGTGACTTAAAGATTGCTGTACACCAGCAGAACCCATCCAACTTGAAGGAGCTGGAGCAGTTTTGCCTTGAAAAATGGCTAGATGTGGCTAGGGGGGGGGGTGAATAGTTGAAAAAAATATTTTGCATCTTCAAAGTGGTAGGCTTGTTGTGTAAATCAAATGATACAAATCCCCCAAAAATGCAACAAAATATGAAAAATGCCAAGGGGGGTGAATACTTTCGCAAGCCACTGTATAAGGGTGGGAGAGGGCATGGAGGCCAAGGAGGTCAAAAACAGATTGCTGCTTCGCTTCCAAGAACCTCCAACTGCTGTGTAAAAGCAAGCTGGCAAACGTGACAGAGTCATCCATAATTGCCTCGTCGACTGTTTACAGATGTGCATTAATTACGCAGGCTTAATTAGATTTTTTTTTAGAGATAATTATTACTTTAGCAAGAACCTTAACGTTGGATGTATTTTTTAAACGTTGGAAGGAAGGAGTCTCTGGGAAACAAAGGGAAGTCTGTCATCGGTCACATCGCTGCATCTCAACCCTGTGTACAGTTGATTGGATTAAACCAGGAAGTTGGGCTGTAAGAGAGGGGCATGCTGGGAGCATAGATTGACTTTGGTCTGTGTTACAGAGAGGGAGAGACTTCTAGTCTCATCATACTGTGTCCCATGGCTGTATCCCAAATAGCACCCCCGTTCCCTATGGGCCCTGCTCGAAAGTAGTGCACTATATAGTGCACAGGGTGCCATTTGGGATACACACCATGTCTCCCTGCCCCGCTCCGCCAGGCTCAACACTTTCCATGTGTTTTTCCAGCATGTGCTAGCAAGTCTACTCCAGCATTCAGTACATGTGAGGTCAACACACAGTCTGGACCTGAGTCAAGGGAAGTACTATGGCTCCAATCAAAACGCGCTGCCAACTGTTTCATGTCTTTGAAATCCCTGCTGGTCACAATACATACAGGATTGAGTCAGTCTGAGTAGAAATGTATGTTGAGGTAGTGACACTGGTGAGTGACTATGTAGCTAGATGTTAATATGATGGATGATGGTGACCCTCCCCCCCAATACATTAACATAAATGAGAACAGTTTGTGTGTTACTGCCAAAAACACGGACAAAATAAAAAATTATCTGGTATCATTTGTTATTCTCTCTGAAAACCCCACTAGGTTCATCACCCTGATATAAACGTATAGAAACGAAAACATCTTTACTTCGAGTTATTCTCTGACTCTTAGCTAACTGGTAAACAACAGCCCTCCTGAAAACACCACACCCATGTTACACGTTCACACCATAGACCTACATTTCAGAGACGTTGACGTTTGAAAATGAAAGTCAAATGTGATTTTGACATGGTAGATCTAAAATGACTTTTCTCTGAGTGTATTTAATTGCATAAATGTATTAAATGCAGACGGCGTAACCTGGGGACGGATGCGTGTATAATTTCATTCCCACAGCGTCCTCACTGCAGGGAGCTGGGTCATAGAGCCGGCCCAGAACACAACGGCTTTATTTGATTTAGAGAAGTCCTGTCCCGTCCATGGCCCGGCCCAGTATGGAACGTCTGCCTTATTGCTCATCTGACAGAGATTGATGTCTCGCAGAACCATCTGTACAACTCTCTTCCAGAGCCATGTACACTGAAGAAGAAGAGGAAGAAAAGCCGGTCGAACAACGGACCATATGGAAACTCCTTACTGGTTCTCAAGACATCATATTTTGGGGCAGATTTATAGCCGTTGTATCTCGTTTACATGTGTTTTATAATTGTTTCTCAGACACTGCAGTTTGTTGTGGAGAGCTTTGTTTACACAAGGGCCCAAAACCGTAACTTCATTAAATGATATGTAATGTGTGTCTATACATTAAAGAGGTAGAATTTTGGTATTTGCGAAATACTGTACCGTCGTGTTAATAAATGAAATCAGACCTCTATGAGAACAGCTTGGAGGCCATTCGTGTGTGTTACTGCCAAAAACACGGACATTTTGGAGAAAAAGATTAATTCAGACCCATCTAGCCGTCATCTAAATGTTTGGGTTTAATAGCCCATATAAAAACCCTAAACTATATCACTTTCAATGCATTTACGAGTGAACGGCTTCATAACAGAGAGGTTAGCACTGAGGCCTTGCATTCAAGTCCCCCGAGTTAGGCCTGCCAATAATCTCACAGTTTCCTCAATATATTAGAATTATATTCATAATCCACATATTCCATTAATGTTTTCATTCGCCAACTAACAACTCTGTTGTAATTTAATATTATATAACTCCTATTCTCCACAAAAAAAGCTCCATCAACAACAGGAATTTATCACAACTAAATTGAACTTCATTAATCAACGTTTCAAATCTTTGACATATAACTAAACCTGTTTATTTTTGTATAGCTGTGTCTAAATCCGTGTAATGTGATCAGCTACGGTTTATGTATAGTGCCCCATTTACATTTTCCACATTTTCATATGTTACAGCCTGAATTTTTAATTGAGATTTTTGTATCACTGGCCTACGCACAATTTTGAAATATTTCAAGAAATGGATTAGAAATTAAACGCTGAAATGTCTTGAGTCAATAAGTATTCAACCCCTTTGTAATGGCAAGCCTGAATAAGTTCAGGAGTAAAGATTTGCATAACAAGTCACATGACCAGCTGCATGGACCCTGTCTGCAGTAATACTGGGACTGACTGATCCTTGGCATCCCAATATGACACTTTATATACATCACAGAAGACTGAAATACAACAAAACTCTGGCATAGAAACACTGGATTTTCATCATTTTTCTTTAAAATAATCTTCATTAATTATGAAAAAAATTAAATAACATTCCACCCATGAACATTCCACCCACCATGAATTGGTCATTAACTGCAGGAAAGGGCAACCATGATTTTGGAATGACTACCTCATCTCTGTACCCCACACAAACAATTATCTGTAAGGTCCCTCAGTCGAGCAATGAATTTCAAGGTCAGATTCAACCACAAAGACCAGAGCGAGGTTTTCCAACGCCTCACAAAGAAGGGCTCCTATTGGTAGATTATTATTATTATTAATTTTTTTAAACAGACATTGAATATCCTTTTGCGCATGGTGAAGTTATTATTTACACTTTGGATGGTGTATCAATACACCCAGTCGCTACAAAAATGCAGGTGTCCTTCCTAACTCAGTTGCTGGAAGGAAGGAAATCGCTCAGGAAATTCACCATGAGGCCAATGGTGACTTTAAAACAGTTACAGAGTTTAATGGCTGTGATAGGAGAAAATTGAGGATGGGATCAACAACATTGTAGTTACTCCACAATACTAACCTAAATGACAGAGTGAAAAGAAGGAAGCCAGTACAGGATTAAAAATATTCTAAAACATGAATCCTGTTTGCAATAAGGCACTAAAATAAAACTGCAAAAGATGTGGCAAAGAAATTAACTTCATGTCCTCTATACAAAGCGTTATGTTTGGGGCAAATCAAACACAACACATAACTGAGTACCTCTCTTCATATTGTCAAGCATGGTGTTGGCTGCATCATGTTATGGGTATGCTTGTCATCGACAAGGACTAAGGAGTTTTTTAGGATAAAAAGAAACGGAGTAGAGCTAAGCCAGGCAAAATCCTAGAGGAAAACCTGGTTCAGTCTGCTTTCCAACAGACACTGGGAGACAAATTCACCTTTCAGCAGGACAACAACCTAGAACACAAGGCCAAATATACACTGGAGTTGCTTACCAAGAAAACATTGAATGTACCTGAGTGGCCTAGTTACAGTTTTGACTTAAATCTACTTGAAAATGGCTGTCTAGCAATGATCAACAATGAACTTGACAGAGCTTGAAGAATTTCTGTAAGAATAATGTACGAATATTGTACAATACAGGTGTGCAAAGCTCTTAGAAACTTACCCAGAAAGACTCACAGCTGTAATCGCTGCCAAAGGTGATTCTAACATGTATTATGTAAATTTGATATTTCTGTATTTCATTTTCAATAAATGTTCTTTTTTTTTTGATCAGCATGTTTTCATTTTGTCATTATGGGGTAATGTGTGTAGGCGGGTGAGACAGAAAAAAACATTGCAATCCATTTTGTATTCAGGCTGGAACAACAACAAAATGTGGAATAAGTCAAGGGGTATGAATACTTTCTGAAGGCGCTGTATGTTCTCTCCACGGACATTGTTCCAGAGATCCCCGTCCTGACCCGTCTACCCATGACCCACTGGGTTGAAGTGTTCGGAAGTGAAACCCTGTGTTACAGCTTTGTCGACAAGGCACCGGATCAAAAGGCAAATCCCCTCTCGACCGCTCCCATTGGTTATATTTAACACACAGACACACTGGTCCTCACTGCTATTTATAAAGGTGTGTTTCTATGGCGTTCAAATCCTTTCTTATTCCACCTTGATAAGCAAATTAAAGAATCACTCTTTCAAATAAAGACATTCCAGTAACTCCATGTTTGTGTGTTTATTCGAGAGTCTCAGATGCTTCCCTGATGATCCCAAGGTCTTAGGGTCTTACCTGTTGATCCCAAGGTCTTAGGGTCTTACCTGTCATGGTGTGTTGATCCCAAGGTCTTAGGGTCTTACCTGTTGATCCCAAGGTCTTAGGGTCTAACCTGTTGATCCCAAGGTCTTAGGGTCTTACCTGTTGATCCCAAGGTCTTAGGGTCTTCCCTGTTGATCCCAAGGTCTTAGGGTCTTACCTGTTGATCCCAAGGTCTTAGGGTCTAACCTGATGATCCCAAGGTCTTAGGGTCTTACCTGTTGATCCCAAGGTCTTAGGGTCTTACCTGTCATGGTGTGTTGATCCCAAGGTCTTAGGGTCTAACCTGATGATCCCAAGGTCTTAGGGTCTTACCTGTTGATCCCAAGGTCTTAGGGTCTTACCTGTCATGGTGTGTTGATCCCAAGGTCTTAGGGTCTTACCTGTCATGGTGTGTTGATCCCAAGGTCTTAGGGTCTTACCTGTCATGGTGTGTTGATCCCAAGGTCTTAGGGTCTTACCTGTTGATCCCAAGGTCTTAGGGTCTTACCTGTCATGGTGTGTTAATCCCAAGGTCTTAGGGTCTTACCTGTCATGGTGTGTTGATCCCAAGGTCTCAGGGTCTTACCTGTTGATCCCAAGGTCTCAGGGTCTTACCTGTATTAGACTGACACAGCAATCATGAAGCACTCTGTTGCAGCTCGTTGAGGAAGAGCCTCACAAAGTCAGAATAATCACCTTCCAGATAAATATAGGATCTCAGATACCAATTAACAAAGTATAGAACTGTCTGGGACATACCAATTACATAGCAACCACTGAATGGGACAAGTCATTTAAACAAAGGTTTACAAAATTCACACATTTCACAAAGACATCAGTAATATTGGTATTGTAATAACTAACAAAACTTGAAACAGAAAAAAAACCCGGATAAGTTAACGTTAAGATCATTTTAAAATCCTAATTAAGCACCATGCCACTCCAGTTGGAGTTGTGTTTGAGGCCAAGGCTAACGACCATATAAAGCTGCCTGACTAATTATAACTCTACTGAAGGATTGAATGAATAATAACACTAATATGTTACTGCCTCTCAGAGTGGTGAGAGGTGGATGTCCATTGGTCAAGCTGCTGGAAGCCAAACAGCATAGAGACACAAGCAGAGTTGAGCTGACCAATCAACACTCTGCCACTAGCCACACTGGTGCTGCTGCACTGGGCTTTGATATAAAAATAAAAATAAATGCACTGTTGGTTAAGGGCTGTAAGGAAGCATTTCACTGTGATGTCTGCACTTGTTGTATTCGGCGCATGTGACCAATACAATTTGATTTGATTTGATTTGATATCAACATACTGTATGATTGTGTGTGGATGGGGGGGTGGACAGGGGGTGGACGGGGGACGAGTATGATTGTGTGTGGATGGGGGGGTGGATGGGGGAGGAGTATGATTGTGTGTGGATGGGGGGGGGGGGGGAGTATGATTGTGTGTGGATGGGGGGGGGTGGACGGGGGAGGAGTATGATTGTGTGTGGATGGGGGGGGGTGGACGGGGGAGGAGTATGTTTGTGTGTGGATGGGGGGGTGGACGGGGGAGGAGTATGATTGTGTGTGAATGGGGGGGTGGACGGGGGAGGAGTATGATTGTGTGTGGATGGGGGGGTGGACGGGGGAGGAGTATGATTGTGTGTGGATGGGGGGGTGGACGGGGGGTGGACCGGGGACAAGTATGATTGTGTGTGGATGGGGGGGGGGGGTGGACGGGGGAGGAGTATGATTGTGTGTGGATGGGGGGGGGGGGTGGACGGGGGAGGAGTATGATTGTGTGTGGATGGGGGGGGGGGTGGACGGGGGACGAGTATGATTGTGTGTGGATGGGGGGGGGGGGGGGGTGGACGGGGGAGGAGTATGATTGTGTGTGGATGGGGGGGGTGGACGGGGGAGGAGTATGATTGTGTGTGGATGGGGGGGTGGACGGGGGAGGAGTATGATTGTGTGTGAATGGGGGGGTGGGGGGGTGTGGCTAAGGTACAAGAGCTCTGATCTACAGCTAAGTCACGTGACCAGGATGTCCTTCACAGGAACTGAGAAGAAGCCTGGGGTGTGTTCGCTAGGGACCAAATGAATTTGTCCAATAGAAACTCTCGTTTTCGTTGCAAAACGTTTTCCCTTTGGAGTCAACGGTTTCCGTTGCGAAACGTTTTGGACTAATGATTACACCCCTGACTTTCTAGAATCTAGACAGAGCATTGGAATGGTTCCTAATGTTCTAGAATCTAGACAGAGAGTTGGAATGGTTCCTGGGATCGTTTCCTGGCACTAGCCCCTGCCTATCAAGAGCATGTTCAGTTCCCCAAGTTCACTAAATGAAAAATAGTTTGTGAATGTGCGTATGGCTGGGCTGTTTGATATAGTGGAGTCACCAGACAGTTTCCCCACCCAGCCATTTCTGGATTAAGTGCTGTCTGTTAGTCAACATGGTGATTGAGTTTAACCAGAAAAGGAACTCAGGTTGCCCCAAGACATTTTGAATAAATACCTGAAAGTGAGGCTTGGGAATAAACTGTAACGGACATTCGTGCTTGTACTTCTTTTTTTCCTCTTATTTTATGTCCAGTAATGGATATTCTATGTTTTATAAAATAACACCATCTTTACATATTTATCAAACATAGTGTTAAACACTCAGAGAACACTCTAGTAAAGCTAGTTCTGAGGTCAACTAACAACACATTCATTTCCTCCAGCACTGAGATCTGAACAGAGACTGTTAAATGTGGCTCTCTGTCTAAGAAAAAAAAAAGTCCACTTTGCCAATGCAGGTGCTAAAACCAATTAGTAATTAATTAAAGAGAAGGAAAGGAATGTAATAAATGGTAACCACCTGGACCTGGCAACCAAACTAGGTCTGATTATGATCAATCAGAGGCATGAGCTGAGCCATGGCAATGCTCCCAAACGGGAACTGCGCTACACAGAGACGTATCTGGTGGAGTGGTATGTATTGTTGTTGTGAAGAGCAACATTATGACTTCTCTGACTCGTGTCTGTTTGTAATGTTGCCTTTTTTAAGTATCTTCTATTTGGATCTTTTTTTTTGCATTTCAATGTTCCGTTCAATTTAGAAGAGAAATCACATCAACATTTCAGCCAAGGTAGAGATTCAGTTGATTATATTTTAAAGTAGCCCATTGTATGGAGTGATATTACGATGTATGAACCAAATAGTCAGTATTGTATAGTATATATCGCCACAAATGTCCTTATATTGCCAAAGAATACAATCTCAGTGGCTAGGTAAATGGAATACAGTTTATCTGTAATGTGGGTAATTTAAGCAGAGGGTGAACTCTTATGACAATGTAGTTTATATCATGAATCAAGAACCAATGATAAGGTAATACGGGAGAGTTTTGTTTAGCCTTGGCTCTATACGGTATGTTAGCTCTGTTCACTAATGTGTACTGCTCTGCAGTGGACGGTGTTTCCGACAAGCCAGTCACACGCTGCCATATTTCCAAAACCACGTTGTTGTCACGCCTCCCTTGGGGAAGCCTGGTTCTCCACGAAGCTACCCACAAGTAGTTTGAATGACTAATATACACTGAACAAAAAATATAAGCGCAACATGTAAAGTGTTGGTCCCATGTTTCATGAGCTGAAATAAAAGATCCCAGACATTTTCCATAGGCACAAAAAGCTTATTTCTCTCAAATTTGGTGTACATACAGTGAGGGAAAAAAGTATTTGATCCCCTGCTGATTTTGTACGTTTGCCCACTGACAAATAAATGATCAGTCTATAATTTTAATGGTAGGTTTATTTGAACAGTGAGACACGCATGTCAAAAATATTATAAATTGATTTGCATGTTCATGAGGGAAATAAGTATTTGACCCCCTCTCAATCAGAAAGATTTCTGGCTCCCAGGTGTCTTTTATACAGGTAACGAGCTGAGATTAGGAACACACTCTTAAAGGGAGAGCTCCTAATCTCAGTTTGTTACCTGTATAAAAGACACCTGTCCACAGAAGCAATCAATCAATCAGATTCCAAACTCTCCACCATGGCCAAGACCAAAGAGCTCTCCAAGGATGTCAGGGACAAGATTGTAGACCTACACAAGGCTGGAATGGGCTACAAGACCATCGCCAAGCAGCTTGATGAGAAGGTTACAACAGTTGGTGCGATTATTCGCAAATGGAAGAAACACAAAATAACTGTCAATCTCCCTCGGCCTGGGGCTCCATGCAAGATCTCACCTCGTGGAGTTGCAATGATCATGAGAACGGTGAGGAAGCAGCCCAGAACTACACGGGAGGATCTTGTCAATGATCTCAAGGCAGCTGGGACCATAGTCACCAAGAAAACAATTGGTAACACACTATGCCGTGAAGGACTGAAATCCTGCAGCGCCCGCAAGGTCGCCTGCTCAAGAAAGCACATATACAGGCCGTGTTTGGAGGAGGAGGAATGCTGCCTATGACCCCAAGAACACCATCCCCACCGTCAACCATGGAGGTGGAAACATTATGCTTTGGGGGTGTTTTTCTGCTAAGGGGACAGGACAACTTCACCGCAACAAAGGGACGATGGACGGGGCCATGTACCGTCAAATCTTGGGTGAGAACCTCCTTCCCTCAGCCAGGGCATTGAAAATGGGTCGTGGATGGGTATTCGAGCATGACAATGACCCAAAACACACGGCCAAGGCAACAAAGGAGTAGCTCAAGAAGAAGCACATTAAGGTCCTGGAGTGGCCTAGCCAGTCTCCAGACCTTAATCCCATAGAAAATCTGTGGAGGGAGCTGAAGGTTCGAGTTGCCAAACGTCAGCCTCGAAACCTTAATGACTTGGAGAAGATCTGCAAAGAGGAGTGGAACAAAATTCCTCCTGAGATGTGTGCAAACCTGGTGGCCAACTACAAGAAACGTCTGACCTCTGTGATTGCCAACAAGGGTTTTGCCACCAAGTACTAAGTCATGTTTTGCAAAGGGGTCAAATACTTATTTCCCTCATTAAAATCCAAATCAATTTATAACATTTTTGACATGCGTTTTTCTGGATTTTTTTGTTGTTATTCTGTCTCTCACTGTTCAAATAAACCTACCATTAAAATTATACACTGATCATGTCTTTGTCATTGGGCAAACGTACAAAATCAGCAGGGGATCAAATACTATTTTCCCTCTCTGTATTTGTTTACATCCCTTTTAGTGAGTATTGCTCCTTTGTCGAGATAATCCATCCACCTGACAGGTGTGGCATATCAAGAAGCTGATTAAACAGCATGACCATTACACAGGTGCACCTTGTGCTGGAGACAAGAAAAGGCCACTCTAAAATACACAGTTTTGTCACACAGTACTTCCAACCCGCCTCACAACTGCAGACCATGTGTATGGCGTTGTGTGGGCGAGCAGTTTGCTGATGTCAACGTTGTGAACAGAGTGCCCATGGTGGCAGTGGGGTTATGGTATGGGCAGGCAGGCAGGCATATGCTAAGGACAATGAACACAATTGCATTTTATCGATGGCAATTTGAATGCTCAGAAATACCATGACGAGATCCTGAGGCCCATTGTGAGGCCCATTTTTTAAAAGGTATCCGTGGCCAACAGATGCATACTTGTATTCCCATTCATTTTAAATCCATAGATTAGGGCCTAATGAATTTATTTCAATTGACTGATTTCCTCATATGAACTGTAACTCAGTAAAATCTTTTAAATTGTTGCATGTTGCGTTTATATTTTTGTTCAGTATATTTTAAGTCCTTTCTAAGGCCGGCTGTAAAGTGGAAGGTCAATGTTTTAATCTATCTACAGTATGTATTTAGCTACACATACCACTCTTAATGATGCACATTTTAACTTCTCAATAAACGTTCACTGGGTAGTGTTATGACTGTTTATACACTAGACATGTAAGAGCTATGCTGCTATTTAAATTTAAGTAAGCTACCTTATGAGGCATATGAGAGTTGATCCTACCAGGGCTGGTGGGGTCTGAAATATGATTCTTAGCCAGACTCACATCACACAGTTTGTCCACAAGAAATGACTGCACTGACAGAGGATACACAGAATTGAAAGTCATTTCTCTTCCAAAATACCGTGTCTGTGTCACAGCCTCTGTCAGTCACAACACTATCTGTATTTATGGGCCAGTGTTAAAGTGTAGCCCAACCCAACACATGAATATGGGGAAGTCTAGACCGTGTGATGTCAAAGGTAATAGTAACACAAAGTTGAATACATTGCATCTGTAAGACTGGGGTTTCTACACAGTTGACTTCAATATACATTTGAGGAATTTGGTGTTAAAATGTCCACTGCTTTGAATCGAGTTGGTGGCAACAACAAGAAGTGGAAGAGGCAAATTATTTCAAGATCTCCGCTTCCTGGTGGGAGGTAGCTAGGCTTTTTTTTTTTTTCAGTATTTTGTCATCTGCTTTATAAAGTTTATAAATACTTCATATCCATCATTAAAATCACCTAATGAAATGGATACCAACTCTACAAATAATCTTATTTCTAAACATCTTCTGTATTTGGCCAAATTGTAGCAAGGCTAGTAAGCTAATTTGGCGCCAGTAGGTGCTCGCATCAGGAAGTGGGAAAATACGTCAACAACAACCGAATGACACAAGAGTATAAAACAATGACCGTCTTCTTGTTTGTTCAGCAACGCTGCGATCTGTAGACCTGGAGAGTTGTATCTTGCCTTATTTACCTCAGCCACTCCGACCACACCTGCATGCATCCGCATTTCCTTTCAGATGACACAGGATGACGCAATGTCAACGGCACATGACAAATTCAAACTGTGGATCTGAGATGGTGGAAAACAAACAGGTATGAATGTTGTTAAAAGTTTTTGAAGTACTGTGGGGGTAAAATAGCCTATGAGAATAATTAGACAAATAGGCCTAATTGCAGTTGTGGGGGAAACATAAATCTAATTGTTTTCAATTGTGTAACTACAACCAAAATGCTGGGTTTGACTGCTCTAAATGTCCCTGTCTAATTAGGCTGCTGCTACTCAATGGCAATATACCATCTCATAGCTGGCACTATTTAAGCAACGCTTGCCTTGTAGTAGGTTACACCCTGTCACCCTGCAGAGAGAGGGAACGGAACATCAACACACTTCAAAGCTTCTCTTTCCTCTGTTCTCTTTAGAAGACACAAACAGGTGTGGCTGGAAGAAAAAAAAACACTACTGATAGGAGCCCATTTTTCATAAGGCCTCTAGTCCTACTTGGACATATTAGATTGTGTCACTACAACAACAGTTGGCAGAATAATATATTAAAATTTCGCCCAGATTTTAATAAATTAGAGAGTGATGTTTTAGAGACTGTAATCAAATGAACCCAGAACAGTCATGTGAGATGTAGGTGTGGTTGCCTGTTGCTATGGACTCCTGCTAGAAGTCAACTTGTGCAGTTTGAGGAAATCTCTATCATTTCCTAATTACAAAGGAAGAAAACTTTCCCTCTTGGTTCAGTGCACAATAATAATGAGGTCAGTGATTATGTTAATTGAAGTCGTTTTCTCTACAACATATCTGTGTGTCTAATTCTAAGGAGAGAACAAGATACCTTCCCCAAGGGTAGAGAATATGTTTTGTAGCTTTAATGACAATCTGTTAGGATTTGTGGGTTTTTAATTCAACTCAAGCCAAGACCTAAACGTGTCCTTATATAATATAAACATATTGATCTCTTAAATTATTTGTAATCAATAAATTCGAATGTCCTTAGATTCACCAGGCTACACACAAAAAAATATTATGTAACAGAATTACACAATTTGTTATTTCACAAAATTGCCTATTCAAAAAATATTAGCTCAAAGCTCAAAGAAACATACATTTTAGTTAGGTTACAGTACAATAAATAAACATACATGAGAAATATTTTGTCCAAATTTGATTACGAATATCATAAAAATGAATTGCATGTCATGTAACATACAATAAATGAAGGCAAGTAAAATTAAATATTCACATCTGCTATACATATGGTATTTCTAATAGATAACCTTTGGTACTGCGCATGCTCCTGTATTTCTAATAGATCAACGTTGGTACTGCGCATGCTCCTGTGTCATTATGGGAATGTTCCAATCTAGTGCTTCACCTCCAGATATGACCATCTATTATTCTGATGAGCTGCAATTAACACAGCAGATGTCTACAAGCTGGTCTCTCTCTCTCTCTCTCTCTACCTCCCTCTCTCTCTCTCTCTCTCTCTCTCTCTCTCTCTCTCTCTCTCTCTCTCTCTCTCTCGCTCTCTCTCTCTCTCTCTCTTATGAAGAGCAAATAAAATACCAACCCTAACGTAATAGGATTTAATTTACAAAACAACCAAGTAGCATTTATGTTTTCTTTCCCTCTACAAATGTAATTAAAAGCGGTTTAGCCTACATGAGATAACTAGTCAAATGACCTGTGCCATAGAAATGAGAGGTAAAATACCATAGCAAAAAACGCAGGCCTACCGACATAACCTCTGTCTGAAAACAACAAAGATTAACAACTTAAATTGGCGGTCTAATTTGTAGAGTTGAAGCCTGTAGGGGACGGATGATGATGTTTTCCTAGCCCTAAACCACTGCGGCATGGTGTGAACCAACGGCCAAGGGAGAAGGCTACCCCTGGTCTACCCCTGTCGCAAACAACTAATTGGAATGAACCCATTTAGCAACATGTCAGGGAAACGCGACAACATGGACAATGTCAGCGCCTCTACAAATCTTCTGTGGTCTAAACTTAATAGCGTGTCAATGTGCCTGTCCACCACCACTCCTGTCTGGCTGGGGTCTCAGACAGCTAGCTGCATGACTCATGGTAGACGACGGTTCTTTATTTAGCTGCTGGGCGATTCGGGCGAATCGCAAGAAAAAGGTAGAACACACATACGATACCGCATGAAGGCGCGAAACGCGTGCTAACACTTATTCCACTTTGGGGTTGGGGCTGGCTGGAGGTGACCAGTCTGTTAAAAGGCATTATGTAAATCATGTTATATTATATAAAGACTTGACTATTGTTTTTTAACTCATGAAAGACCAGTAAAGACCTCTGAATCAGACCGAACATGGTAATTAATTAGCCTACCTCAACTAATTACTCCTTTATCCATATGGGTGCTAATATCTTAGACATGGGTTGCAATTATTTCTAATGACGCATACAATGCTCTCTAATTATAAGTGAAGTCATTCATATAATTTACCTATAGACAGATATAATCCGCACTGCGCAACGCATGACTCAGGCTCCCACGTACAACCTCTTTCAGGCTTTAAACACAGAGGTAGGCTACTAAGACCAGGCTATATACCAAAGAGAGAAATGCACTAGGTTTTAAATTTTAACTTTTAATATTGATCCAAAATGAAAAGTCATAACAAATACTGTAGGCCCTGTCTCGAATCACGAACTCAACATATTAATATTAAGAACGTGTGCCTATTTGATACATATATACCAATAATACATACCAATAACTACTACTCTAATAATTTCCATCACTATGTGAATATGTCTTTCCATGTTTGTTGACTTTAGCGCGGGAAAATTGGTATCTCCAAGTGATCTGCTAACAATGCAAATTATTAACTTTTCCCTTATGTGTGTCTTTCCACGGTAGTAATATATCAGAAAAACACAAAAATATGTATTCATACACTTCTGACGCGCTCATGTCAGCTTTACGAGCAGCATGAATTTGGAGTTTGACATACCACGGCGGCACTCGGCGGCTCAGGCAGATCAACCTATCAGAAGACTCGAGCAGCCTCGAAGTCAGCCAAAGTGCAGGCGCATGTGAATTGAGGAAGAGAGAGGAAAAAAAAGCCCAACTACCTTTTAGATTGGAGAAGAGCAGGAACAGCCCTTCTCACATCCATCTCTGCCTAACAGCTAGACGGCAACCCGAGAGGTTCATTGTGGGGTTGATATTAGTCACTGTCCACAGTACGGCTGGGGAATAAGGATCTTTATCTCTGAAAACGGATATAGGGGCCTCGGGAAGGGTACAACACAGTTCAGACATATATAGGGCCATACATAGTTTCGAATAAGGCCCATACACACGAATACAAACAGGTTTGCCCATTATGTAAGGTTTCCTTGAAATGTAATGTAAAAAATTAATAAAAAACAACATCAGTGTCATTTAACCAAGATAGTGAGTATGTGGAAGGAAAACATTAAGCATGTGAAGGGTCCTTGGCAACAGCTCTCGGGTTTTTATCGCTGGATGTCTTTATTTGCATGGCCTTGATTCATGCGAGGAAAGAACACTGAAGAGAGAACAACACGGTAACAAACATAACCTTATAATAATAATAATAATAATAATAATAATAATAATAATAATAATAATAATAATAATAATAATAATAATAATACACATTTCTGCCAAGGATAAAAACGTGTAATCACACCGATGCTTTTTCCACGTGTGACCATAATAAGGTAACCAAAATAAAGATACAAATTGGGTGGGCAAATCTGCGCAAAAAAACATTTCTGCACCATCAGTGATTATTTGTTTGGAAAACACATAGGCGACCCTGTACATATCAGCATGTAGCCTAGATGAGCATATTACTGGACGTAAATAGAATAGCTAAGGTCAACGTTAGGAGTAATTTTAAGAGTAAATGTTTATCTTATTAATTTAGTTAAACACTGTGAGATGAACATGAGGAGCCGTGGACGGGCAGTCATGGGGCACGACATTCATCAAGTGGCACCACAGCTTTCCAACTCTTCTCTGGCCGGCGCTCCATGTACCGCCAGGGCTCCATGTACTGCAGGGTTCAACCAAAGCCTCCAGTACATAGACTACTCAACTCAGTAACTGGATACTAGATTAATCCTGCCTGCAGCCTGGCAACTATGTTAATAACTTCTGAATAGACATTCTCATTTGACAGATTTGAGGATTGTATAGGGCGTGTTAGAAACAAGTTGCCAGGTTTACGCTCGAACACCCAATCATAAAAGATGTTAGGTTATAATAATAATAATAAACACTATAATAAATAATGTATTCCAAACTTTGTTTAGAACTTGAAATAACTCTGATATTATGAAACATACTGGCTTAAATTATTGGAGATATGATGCAGCTATTTGGTAGCTAATGGCTGTGTTCAATTGTATGTATTACCCGTTTGGTGGTCATATTACCCGAATAATACTATGCTGATTTACAATAACATCTAAAGTGAAAATTGTACGTCTATATTAGAATTGGACAATACCAAACTATAATCTATCATGTTTGGAACAGGACACATTACCTTGCAATAACCTGTGTGTTAAAGTTATACGGGAAATATATCTGTTTTCATGGGTCAAATATTTTCCTGAAGGTTTTAATATAATTCATAGTTGGAACGTGCAAGTTTGCATGCATTTATATCATTGAAAACAACACACAAAGCTCGAGCTTGGTTTACTGGCTGCTAGCACAGGTCATAAATATTGATAGACAAGCTAGGCGCACGGAGGGCTGGCGCCTGCGCTGTTCAAGATCTTTAACCGCAACTCAGCTGTTTTCAGCTTGTAGCGACGGTTAAAAAATGTTGCATACAGTCTACTGAACAAATAAAGTTAGTGTGAACCAAACTGAAAGGATGAGATGTCCTTATTCCATTTATTAACGGTTCATAAGAGTCCATGCACGGCTTGTTGGTTACACAGTCTGTCATTCAGACATCTTTGTATGGAGCCCGGAAGGATTCCATGTCAGCTATTTTTGTAAATGGAGAATCTCAAATATGGATTCTACCAGAGACACATATTTCGTTTACATTCCAAAATGTAAAACAAATGTAATTAAATTAGTCATAAACACACATAAACAATGTAATTGACATTTTACATAAAACATACATCGTCATTTGGTATTACAGAACAAAAGTAAACAATTAACATTTGAAAAGAGAGGACAAATGTAGGGACGTTATATAATTGCAGGCCTGTTGTGTCAGTTTTTAGATGATAACCTTGACGCACGGTGTGGGATTCGAAAGGAACCCCCTGCATGGACAGAGTTGTTGCTAGTTGTACACAATCGTCTTGAACTTGAGTAATGGAATCTCTGAATATACTATATAATATGTTTCAGCACTGTCTGTCTGTGTAGCAATGACATTGACATGGGAGAACATGGCTGTCTCACAGTCCAAGACACTGTGCATTTGAATTCAGCCTTGCCATGTATTTGTTGCTTTTTCAAACCAGGTGTGTGACATAAGTTACGTTATGATCTGTTAACATCTAATAATATTAGAAAGTTACATTTGAGGCCTAGTGATAATTTAGTTCAAAATAAAAATAAGGACATTTAAGACCAGAGTCGATTACAAATTATATGCCTTCTAGCTTTGTCAGAGAACGACAGGTATTTTCAAACAAAACCAATGTCATTCTATGAACCAAATCATACGTATGTCCCGTGTAGCTCTGTTGGTAGAGCATGGCGTTTGCAACGCCAGGGTTGTGGGTTCGATTCCCACGGGGGGCCAGTATGAAATAAAAAAATGTATGCACTCACTAACTGTAAGTCGCTCTGGATAAGAGCGTCTACTAAAATGTCAAATGAAAAAAATGTACGGGTATATGGTATACACAGCACTTTATTTTGCTGGTCTAACGATGCATGAATGAAAACGTATCGGCACTAGAACCGAAATAGAGTCGAAAAAGTCATTTTAGTACCTTCATTCGTTGATCTGAAAAATTAACAGCCCGCCATAAAAATAAAATATGAATACATTTCCAACAAATCACCTCAGATATCATGAATTTCCGCCATTCCAATTACACACGCATGCGCACACACGAACACGCACATTCTTACATTTTAAATTAAACGTTTTACATGGACTTGGAAAAACAAATAGTAATTATTCTATTTCATCCTGCACCATGGTAACGTATTTTAGTAAAACATATGATTTCAAATCGTATTTCAATCCTGTAGGATTGCAAAGTATTTTAATTTAAAACGCATCCTATTTCAAATCTTATTTCAGAGAAAATGTTTAGGCCCCTAGTATTACTGTGAGCTATATGTATAAACACACTGTGTGAGGATGGTGACTGATGACTGATCAATACAACACTGTGTGGATTGTGACTGATGACTGATCAATACAACACTGTGTGGATTGTGACTGATGACTGATCAATACAACACTGTGTGAGGATTGTGATTGATGACTGATCAATACAACACTGTGTGGATTGTGACTGATGACTGATAAATACAACACTGTGTGAGGATTGTGACTGATGACTGATAAATACAACACTGTGTGGATTGTGACTGATGACTGATCAATACAACACTGTGTGAGGATTGTGATTGATGACTGATCAATACAACACTGTGTGGATTGTGACTGATGACTGATCAATACAACACTGTGTGAGGATTGTGATTGATGACTGATCAATACAACACTGTGTGGATTGTGACTGATGACTGATCAATACAACACTGTGTGAGGATTGCGACTGATGACTGATCAATACAACACTGTGTGAGGATTGTGACTGATGACTGATCAATACAACACTGTGTGAGGATTGTGACTGATGACTGATAAATACAACACTGTGTGAGGATTGTGACTGATGACTGATCAATACAACGCTGTGTGAGGATTGTGATTGATGACTGATAAATACAACACTGTGTGAGGATGGTGACTGATGACTGATCAATACAACACTGTGTGGGTTGTGACTGATGACTGATAAATACAACACTGTGTGAGGATTGTGATTGATGACTGATAAATACAACACTGTGTGAGGATTGTGACTGATGACTGATCAATACAACACTGTGTGGATTGTGACTGATGACTGATCAATACAACACTGTGTGAGGATTGTGATTGATGACTGATCAATACAACACTGTGTGGATTGTGACTGATGACTGATCAATTCAACACTGTGTGAGGATTGTGACTGATGACTGATAAATACAACACTGTGTGAGGATTGTGACTGATGACTGATAAATACAACACTGTGTGAGGATTGTGACTGATGACTGATCAATACAACACTGTGTGAGGATTGTGACTGATGACTGATCAATACAACACTGTGTGAGGATTGCGACTGATGACTGATAAATACAACACTGTGTGAGGATTGTGACTGATGACTGATAAATACAACACTGTGTGTGGATTGTGACTGATGACTGATAAATACAACACTGTGTGAGGATTGTGACTGATGACTGATAAATACAACATTGTGTGCAGGCTATTTTTCTTTGGCTTTTATTTTAGAATTTTTCGACCTGTCCAATGTGTCATGTTGTCAGATGCAGACGGACAGATCGGGGATTATATGATTCTATTCTGTGTCGCCCCAGCGCACTGGCAGTGTTAACGACGCAGGCCAGGCTGGTGATCACTGGGGTCTGTCTGTTGACATGAACCCTGCCTAATAGCCCGGTCAACCAGGCTGGCTACACCACGAAACAAAGACTACAACACTGACTCCAGAAGTCCCAACACTTCCTCGACACGATGACATCCATCTGACACAGCTAGCTAAGGGAAACTGAATTACATCGAGAACAATTAAGTAAAAACATAAACAATTTAGTTTACACTGACTGATAATTATATCCGTCGCGATTAACCGTTCAAATTACTCGAGGGCAAGGACTGGTATGTTAATTACGGATAAACAGGAGCCAAGGACAGGGCAAATCAAATTACTTAACATTAATTCGTATTACAGAATTGGATTTTGCAAGCCTAAAAAGGCAAGCAGGATGTGATTTAGGTTGTGCCCTTTGATAAGCGGGTGATAGAGCAGGTATGGTAGCCTGATAAGACGGTCCAAATATCATAATGTAGCAGTTAGCCTAGCCTGATAAGACGGTCCGAATACCATGTCCCTTTATTGATAGCCTGTGTGATAAAATGTGCACATCCTATTTGATTTGTGCACGTGTGAACATGTCATTTAAAAATGTTACTTTCAGTATCATAGTTATTTCAATATAATACCTAATACAGGCTTTATAATGCTTTACTAAAGGCCTAGTACTCTATTTAACTGTGTGTTGTTAATTATAAGTGTATGCATTGGTAATCACGCAGCAGTCATTTTGATATCCAGTCATATTTCGACAACAGTAGGCTACGAGAAACAAACATATTGGAAGACAATAGTTGGTTGTATTTTTTATGCTTTAATATAGTACGAAATGTAACCAAACATTATTGTAGACTAAATTCTACATAAGAGCGCATTTCTCCATAAATACCGATCATTTCTAACACGTTCATGCGGATAAATATGGAAAATGGAGCTATATACATGTAGGTAATACTGTCTTGACATTATCAAGGTAATGGACAAATCGTTTTATCTTTTATCACGTACATAAACAGATTGACACGGAGTTTCAGGCTTTCACTACACGATTTATCGACATGACATTAAATAACAACAATGGTAAGTACTGCGCTACTCCAACTGGACCGTAGACGAAATGTTGCACCAAATACAAAAGCACATTAATAGACTAATAGTCGGTAAGGTCGACATAGTGGAGACGGAAGATATACTGAGTAATTCACATTGGTACACATCAACTACAACATTCTGTTCAATCAACACTAGCCATCGCAATATTATTGTTAAAACCATCTCATTTTCCATATATCTAGGGACCACATTTTCACAAATGTCCTTAATACTGTCATATAACTATTTACAAAATAAAATATTACATGTTTGGACTGTGAATCTTTATGTACAAAAAAAAATAAAATTCAGGCCCCGAACGGCAGATAGCATGCATTGAGATCTCTTGCGTGCAGTCTTTCAAAAAGGAGCCGGGGGAAATGACAAAAAAACTTTAACTTGGTAGCTGGCTGTGCACCTTGTCCATGCATCGCTCTGTCTCTCTGTCTCTCTCTCTTTAGCCTTGAAACAACCATTTTGTCTTCCTCGTGTTTTTCTCTGTCCACGCATTATAGACTGACTTTCAAAAGTCTTTGATTCCAAGCAGTCCTATTTCTGCAGTCTTTGTGAAAATATTTTACACGTACCATTCATTAAAATTTGACGACAGCGTGGTGTGGTGACTGGTCGTGTGGTGCACTGTAGAGGATGCCGGCGATATGGAACTGGAAGTTTGATTCTCCGTGGACGGGGACACGATGGTGGGCGGCGTGGACGACTCGTACCCGGAACTGGCCGCTGGTGACGGTTGGGGTCCTTGCGTGGTAGCCTCGTGAACCTGCGAGATAGAGCGAAAAATATGTTTTAAAACAGGACGTTTTACATTTTACAATGTGCCTGTGTACAATTCATAGGCTGCCATGCTTTATGGAAATATACGGGCTTCCAATTCAATTATCCACAGTGAGAAGAAAAAAATAAATAGGCTGATTATATACGTTAATGATAATCCATTTTGAATAAATAAACCAAGCTCGTAAATTAAAATGCATGATGCAATCTTTTGCATATGAATATAGCATGAAAGGCTTCATGAAAACACAACAACTATTTACATTCGCTGCATCATATGTTCCTGCTGTGTTCATATTTGCTGGAATGTATACATAGCGTTTTCTTTCTCAAAAATATCCAATGTATCAATGTACGGGCTTATGTACAGCATGCAAAATATACAGAATAATTAAAGTAACTGAGGATTCAAATAAAAGTGTAACTTAATATGTACCTTCATGTGTTTTCGCAGAGAGCTGGGATGTGTGTATGACTTGTCGCACTGCTTGCACAGATATGGCTTGTCAGACGTATGGACGTGCATGTGTTTCTTCCGGTCGCTGCTGTTCGCAAAACGTCTGTCGCAGCCCTCAAACTCACACTTGAAAGGTTTTTCACCTAAAAAAAAAAAATGTACACAAAATAAACATTTTACAAAGGGAAAATATGAACCATAATACATTTTCGTTTAACATCATCATTTCAGAGTTTCAGTTGCAAGCACATTATATAAGATAACCTTATTTTCAGTATTTATGATAGTTTTTAATGTGTGTAGGCCTATATATTTAGACAATTTGTTGTGATCGCATGTTTGCTTGTACCACTAAGATAAACAATGCGCAACAGCACGTCACATATTTCACAAACCTATTGCATTATACTCATTTGATAGTTTCGAAATACCAACAATAAAGTTAAACCGTATATAGTATTTAATAAATGCATTCAATATTATTGCAAACAAATATTTGCGAAAAAACATCAACAAGACCTTCAAGTTGATACGCTACTGTAGCTTTATTAGTCTGGGAAATATGTCTGACACAAATAACAGGTTTAGCTTTTGGAGCGGAAATTGCGATCGTGCTTTTGAGTCTGAAAAAAAAAAAAAACATGTTACATTTCTTACCAGTGTGTGTCCTTTTGTGGATCTTTAAGTTTTCCGATCGGGCAAACACTTTTCCACAGCCGGGGAAGGGACATGGGAATGGTTTCTCTCCGGTGTGCACTCTGATATGATTTACAAGTTTGTATTTGGCTTTGAAAGGTTTTCCTTCTCGGACGCACTCTTCCCAAAAGCAAATATGGTTCGACTGCTCAGGTCCCCCCACATGCTCCACGGTCAGGTGGGTAACGAGCTCGTGCATCGTGCTGAAAGTTTTGTTGCAAGCCTTTTTGGGGTTCGACAACTGTTCGGGCTCGACCCACTTACAGATGAGCTCTTGTTTTATGGGCTGCCTCATGTATCGGAAGAAGGCCCCTGCCCCATGGTGAGCCGCCATGTTCATGTTCATAGGGCCATAGCCATGCAGCTGTGTGGAGGCGTAGTGGTCGGAGCGGGGGCTCGTAACGTGGCCGTACTGGTCAGCCCGGCCGTACATGTCACCGGTAAAGCCAAGGCGCATCTGGCTGTTTACGACATTAGATGATGCATGGCTTGCGGCTTGCTCGTGGAGTCCCGGGAAGAGCAGGTGCCCCGCGGCATCGGAGTGTCCATGTGGCCCTGCAAAACTTCCCGCTGCCGAGGCGAACAGGCTGTGCTGCGCGCTGGTGGCGTCCCCGAAACCCCGGTTTCTGAAGAGAAAGTCCCGGGTGGAGTTGAAGGCTGCGGTGGAGTAGGAGCTGACGTGTGTCGGGTGGTGGTGGTGACCAAGGGCGGCAGCAGCGTAGCCGGGAGCCTGGGAGGAGAAAGCCGTCTGGCCGGATCCCAGGTCGTGGGAGCTGTGGTTGATTTTAAAAGCTCCCATCCCGTCTGCGAACGGATTTATCCCCAAAGCCACTTCTCTTTCTGTGACTTCGCCTGTTGAGTGATGCCGTGAGGAGCCGAACGTAGTGACTCCTATGGTGGGGTACTGGGGTCCTGCATCCAGAAGCATCTTCCGTCTGTCTACAACGCAATGAGGCGACTGAGACCAGAAATAACAAATCACGAACAGATATTCTCTCACCCCTACACCTCTCTCACTTTCTCTCTGCCTGCTAAAAAATTTCTCTCTGACGTTACTGAGCTGTGCAAACTCCAATCCACCGGTTTTCTATTTACCTAAAACAAGAGTGGAATTTTCCCCCACACTACTTCTCATCGGATGCACACGCAAATCATGTACAATATTGTCTTTTGCGGTTTATCTTCCTGTGGCGAAACTTTCACCTCCCCAGTCAGGCGGTGAGCTTCAGACTGATAGTCGCAATCATTCCTGCAGATAAATGAATTGAAAAGACAACACAGTCCACCCCTGATGAATGGGGAGGAAAGGGGGGCCCAGCATGTGACCCGGTACTCAGACGCTCATTGGAGGAGGCCCTATCCCCCTACTAACATTCACCCACCAAATAACAATCCGGGTGCGGAGGCCCCTCTCCTATTGGTCCGTGTGTATCATCAATCCCAGGTATGGTGAGATTGCTGACTGTGGTTTTGGTTAAACGGCTGAATAACAGTTGAAAGAAAGTTGAGAAATATAAAAGCAACAATAGACGGTGTGAAACTGTAGACAGCGTTGGCTATTCAGTCCCACTATACACTGTTAAAAGTCAAATGCATGCATGTTCTTCTACAACTAATGCGTAGCAACAACTTTACATACTAAAACACACTTTTTGTTTGGGGGGGGGGGGGGGGGGGGGGGGGGGGGCGAGGGGGTTGTGTACACATGCTGATGTAGAGCATGGCTATTCGGCTGCATACCAAGAATTCAATGTGTCGTTGAATGTTGTTGCACAGCAAAGAGACTGCGGAGGCATTATATACCACACACTCTTTGTTGTTGATCCGGGATATTTGTTTGATTTCATAGGACACACGTTGAGGGCATGGCAATGTCTTTGTTGATTTCCATGGCAATTTTGGGTTCCAGTAAAATTTCCGGCGGATGAAAGGGAACGGAAAAGAAGACTCGACTCCATTTCCCCCTCTCTATTCAAGTGGGTTAGGGAGTAGAGGCTGCAGGGATGCATACCAGAATGGAATATTACTTTTTACTAACATGAGAATCCTACAAAATGACCAAAACGTAAATATGTGACTGTAATGAAACAGCAACATGAAGTCACAAACACATAAAAAAATTATTAATAGCAGATGAATAACAAAAACGAATTATCATACATGTACCACGATGAAGTGTTTTTTATTTATTTGTCAGTTCAAATAGGCTACAGGTCAATCTCGAAATAACAATCCAATGTCAATGTTGAAACACACCGCGAGTAGCCTAACAATCCCAGGTAGGCGTACTCATCATGCAATGTTTTATTATTTTAAATTTTAATATAACCTTTATTTAACTAGGCAAGTCAGTTAAGAACAAATTCTTATTAACAATGACGGCCTACAGCACCTCTTTTATAAAGCTGTCGTCGAGTTTTGCACTTCATGTGTTACTATTTACACCTCAGGTGTTGTTTGTGACCATGGAAACATCTACAGATGGAAGATCTTAATCTGATCACCCTGTTGCAGGACAACATCTACAGATTGAGCATCTTAATCTGATCACCCTGTTGCAGGAGAACATTTACAGATTGAGGATCTTCATTTGATCACCCTGTTGCAGGAGAACATTTACAGATTGAGGATCTTCATTTGATCACCCTGTTGCAGGAGAACTTTCCTGCAATGCAGAACATTTTGAACATTTAGAAGTGTGTTTGAGGTTTAAACAGGCTTCTGAAGTTTGTAATCTCCACTTCAAAATTCAGACTTGATTTTCCCTGACGAAAAATGTATCAACCCCTACAAAAAATGTCCATTAATTATAATCCACATAATAATATCTGATTCTGCAGGATTATTTTCCTGCTGTAGCAAACTGGCTCAAATTAGGATCCTACATATGTCGGGCCTAGGCTATAGTTATCTGTGAACTCTATTCTGCGTCAACTCTGCTCCCCCCCCCCCCCACCCCACCCCACCCCCACCCTCTCTTTCTCTCTGTCTCTCTCTCCATTTTTGCAGTAGCCTCGTAGAGGGAACATTGGCAGTGTCAGGACTCTCTTCTGGCATGATCATTCTCACCTAAATACTTTCTCAAAAAGCATACAAGAGGTTCTCATCACAAAGACATATAATAATCAGTCATCTTGAAGAACATTTACAATGATATCTCGCGCACTGGTGATTGTTGAAAACTAAACGTTAGTCGCATTTTTTTTGTTTTTTGTTGGGCGACTAATAGAAGCTTACTGCGTCACCATATCTAGACTGTATATATGTGTAGAACGTTGTGGGTTGTCGAGGTTATGAAGTGGGATTTGCGGCTCTCGCTGCAGGAACCTGCTCTGGTTCAAGGCCACATGAACAGACGTGCAATACGAACCATTGACACATCATTTTGACTGCACGTTTCTGCTTCATACATTCCCGAACTCATTCCAGAGAGGCCAAGGGGAAGACAACATAATCTAGAGCTCTCTTTTTCCATACAACTTCTATCAAGTTTTTAAGTAGACTACCACAACACACACAAAAATATTGGCTTCAACAGGTGGAAAACGGTCAGGATGGAACGTGTGTCGAAGTGACTTTGAAAAGGGAATAAATAAATACCTTTATGGGTTCACCAGGTGTCTGGGAATCGTCAAATACACCAACAGAAGCAAACAAGCTTTATAGTTGAATCTGCATGTTTATTTTGTACTAATTTATCTGACATCAGAAGTGTCCGGTGATTGACGCATTTATTGTTGACTGATTATTTATTGGGAATGGAGAACTGTAAATCAGGGTGACCAATGATATAGATTCCATTATGGGTGGAGGCCTCTACTGTAATTTATATAATAGTCGATAGGACAGGCTACAGGGCATTTCTTTGATCTAAACATAACGTAATAGTGATGTTATTAAGTCCTAGCATCATGCGGTGTCTAACAACTGCGTCAAAATAGGCATTTTCTGAAATGCATTGAGTTTGGATAGGCAATCTAATTCTGTTTGGCGAAAGGCATATACCTCGAGCTGTTTGTAACGAAATATATGTACAGTGTATGTATATAGCATATATATATATATATATATATATATATATATATATATATATATATATATATATATATATATATACGCAAAACGACTCAACTAGCCTACCGATTACGCGTTTTGGTCTGGTCTTAATCCTTAGCCTTGTCCATCGTGTCTTGTGGTTTACAGGAGGTTGCATCTTGGACCAGAAATAGCTCTTCCAAGTCATATGCATTACTGCAGTGTGTTCCCGAGATGCCCCTCTCTCTCTCTCTGCAGACTACAGCTGCGACCCTGCACTAGGCACCTGGAGCATCGGCCATTTCATAAACATAGCCAGGATCACACATATTTCACATTTATTTACTCATTTATGACGTGTTTAACGTGGCTTTGTCACCAAAAGGACTTTGACAAGTCAATCCTGGATATGATTCTCCTGAGACGTTCAATTCCTGTCATTAAGATACTCTCTATCTCTATATGTACTGTATTTACAATGGTAGCCTGTGCGTAATATGCCACGGACGCGTCACCTTTCTCCCCCTCAAAAAAGCGTACATTTCGGTTTTACGTTTTTGGTGTACAGAATAAAGCACATGGCCTACTACGATGATATCAATTGAATTACTGTTGACCGAATAACATGGAAGGAATGGTCACCAATACTAACATAAATAAATATGTGACCCATTCACCTACATATAGTTTTTTCTTTTTTTAGAATGCAGAATGTCACATGCATTCTGTTGTTTAGACCGATGAAGTCTGCGGGACTCACGTAGATTTTGAGCAGAGTACGGTGTTGGGTAGGCTAGTGCAACATTTTCTAACTTCTTGCATGCCGTGTTTTGAGACAGCAAGAAGTGCCTAAAATGAAATCGACCCCAAAAGTTTTTTTGCAATAGATTGATGTTGTAATCACCACGTTATTGAGATACTAATGGAATATTTTATACGTTTTACTGATGAACGAATTCATTCCACATTGAGAATGGACAGTACTTTTGTTCACCAGCGCAATGAGACTCGTGCATGAATATAACCCAACCTGGGTCTCTCAAATACCTATTGAAGTGATGGTCACAACGTACTAAAATATTGGCGTGACACAATGTCAAAATAAATTAAGGCTTTACTGCCTCTGAACTACCCATCGCTCTCTGAGACAACAACCCAATGATTGGCTACGGTCACTTTATAATCCGACCAATAGTTAAACATATTATACATGTGATATTTGACATGAATCTAATGGTAACGGTTTGACCTCCTTTTTGGGTCAATTCACAGAACAATTCATATTTGTCTCCGACTGATTTGATTAAGATAAAGGGCCCATGCAATTTAGATTAAGGTAAGAATATTTAAGTATATGTGGATTAATATGCATTCATATATGCATGCATGCATTTACAAAATGTTAAAGTTTGATAAAAAAAATATATATACAATGTTGTAGCTGGGAGGACCCATGACAACAGTTTTATAGCCTATAATTAGGTTACAAATATAAATAGTTCCCTAATATAGATGTGAACAGCGAAATAAAGTTGATAACAATGTTAATGTTATCACATCGCAGCTCAATGTCTTCATTATGTAGTTGAATATATTAGGCCTAATATAACGACAACACACTATAGCATCACAAAGAGCACAGATGAGCGGATTGTTTTAAAATATATTATATAACATATGGATCTTCACCTGCTCCAATACGCGTTGGTTTTTGAAGAAATATGTTAGGAGTGGAGAGGAAAAACTTGATTAACTATTAACTCCCATAGTCTAACATAATCCAAAGACAAAGTAAATGTGAAATATGTTTTGTGATTTATGGTATAGTCTAGCGGTGTGGTCACTGGGTTGCTGATTTTAAAGCAGTGAATAATCAATAAGATTAACTTTCTTTGCTTTCGACAGCCGTTTTCTTCACCAGTGGACGTCCCTCTCCCTCTCAGAGTATCATTCTAAAGTATAAACTCATATTTTAGCAAGTCTTATTTTGGGCTTAAATCTCTGTCTATCTTGTGCGGTTCTGTGGCGTTGATCAGGCGCCACCTCCCGTGTCCCCGATCCGCTCCTGTTCTGGGTCTCAATCCGATAGGGCTCGTGACCGAAAATTACCCCGGATCATAACAACAGGTCGGTTCCATTACTTTTCCCCGGGACAATGGACGGCGTCGTCTCTATTCACTAATACACAGAAACCGATCCCGCTACGAGGAACAGGGCGAAGCGCAGCTAGCGAGCGAGGAGGGGTGGTGCGGTGCGGACGAACAAGCGAGCGGGTGGGAGGAGGTGTAAAATATGTTTCATTATTTTACCGGATATTTTTTGGCCTTTGAGTGATGCGTAAAAACTCCGAACCGCGGAAAACTGCTTTTGAGAAAAGGACTAGTCTATGTTTGAAAAGATATCCGATACTTTGATGCCCACATTTTCTGACTGTGCGTATATTTTATGAATTTCAATGACGTATTTTCGTAAATTATGCACCGAAATGAAGATATCTCTCTATTGATTATGAGCTATAGCCTACAACTTGTTTTAGAGGCTATACTTTGCATACGTTTCATGTCTACTGTAGGCTAGGTGTTATTTAGGCTACATTGGGTATATTGCACTTCCATAATTCTTAGTCACTCAGTAGAAAAATATGACAGTTACAGCTTTGGTGTAACGGTTTAACTTTTGGAGATCAGTTTAAAGTACAATAACCTTTGCATAACAACTACTTTATTTTTTTTTCTTCTTCCGAGTGTTGCCTGAGGCTCGGCGCAGGCGCTCTGCCTGCTTGCTGTCGCTAAGACATTTTTCTTCACATAGGAGACTGTCACAAGTGACGTCAATCACGGGGCTCTGACCAATTAGAAGGCGGGGTGATTGTTTAGCTCCACGGGCTTCAGCGCCTACCATGAATCTCTATTCACAATCAAAGCCTCCTGCTGCTGCCGACCAACCGAATGGGATTCCATGCAGCCACTGACATAGAATCACAACTTTATAACTTTTTTTTAAATATATGTTATAGTTAGTTTTTCTATATTTTTCATTGCAATTAAAATATGTTTGTCGTCATTATTATTTTGCTTGCTGTCAAGTTATTATAGAATTAGGAGTAATGAGCATGGATGCTTTGGGAAACCATGTGATGGACCATACGATTTCCAAACGGAACACGGCGCTGAGATTAGTTGAGTTGGTAGGGGCGCACCACCATCACCATCATCACCACCTTACCCCTCAGAGCGTGACAGGCTTCCCGGGGTTCAGCAGCCATCCACACTCAATGGCTCACTCGCACCCTGGGGAGATTACTGCGAAACCCCGCCTTGGGCCGAGTCCATTTGGGCCAGAACACATGGGGCACTCCGCGGCCCTCAAAATCAACCCAGCCCATCATTATCCACACCACCATCACCACCACAATCATCATATGGCAGGCCACAGTGAAGTGGTCTCCAGTCAAACGGGAGCTTTTGGCCCGGTGCAGGCGGCTCCAGTCCCCTATTCTATGACCCACACGGCCCAGGCGTTATCCGCAGCCGCAGGTAGGGATTTCCTCATTCGGAGAGATCTGATAGCTCAAGACATGCCGGTACTGACCGACCAGAGCCCCGGTTCAACCTCGCATCACGGAATGTTTGTCTCAACAACAGGTAGCTATCCGGGACACTATGGCCATCACACTGATGCTGGTAGCCATGCCCTCTTCTCCGGACTCCACCATGAGCAGTCATCTAGCGGAGCACCAGGTGGCCAAGCCATGAATGGACAAATAAGGTTAGGAATACCTGGCGAAATGTACGTTAGGTCTGATCACTTGAGTCAAGTGGCGAGCTCCAGGGCTGATCCGTTCTCCGCCTCGACGTTACATGGCTACGGCGGTCTGAACCATCTGAACATGAACCTCAGCGCCCAGCATCACGGAGCCGGTGCATTCTTCCGCTACATGAGGCAGCCGATAAAGCAAGAACTCATCTGCAAGTGGCACGAACCGGAACAGTCCCCGAAGAAACTCTGCTCCAAAACTTACAGCACGATGCACGAGCTGGTAACGCATGTGACGGTGGAACATGTCGGTGGACCCGAGATGGCTAACCATGTCTGCTTCTGGGAAGAGTGTCCCAGAGAAGGAAAACCATTTAAAGCCAAGTACAAACTTGTAAATCATATCAGGGTGCACACCGGAGAGAAACCATTTCCATGTCCCTTCCCCGGCTGTGGAAAAGTATTTGCCCGATCAGAGAACCTGAAGATCCACAAGAGGACTCACACAGGTCAGTTACTTTATTTCCGTTTCAGACATCGGTGAAGAATGTATCCTCCTCCAGCATTGAGCGAGGTTACGATTTGAATGTATGGACTGCTATCATTCATGGATTGAACCCTTATTCCACACTAGAGCTAAATTCACATTTCTATTTGATATTGCTTTTAAATTAAATGTAGTTATTTTGAAAATGTATGCTGTACATTAGCCACAGCGCAAAGGAAAGGGAAACCAATATTATTTAACATTTCATTTAACCAATGGTCAAATCCCTGAAAGCAATATTTATTTGATAAATATATCGATATGTATTTGTTTTATTCTTTCTAAATGTGATATTTGGATCGTGGCATTTCAAAGAAACAATATTTCGGCTACCAAAACGTTGGCATGACATTGAGCCTGATTAGCCTAAACACTAGGCAAGAGTGTATTGTTGGACAAACACATTTCCGATGTGTTTGTTGTGAGTTGCTCCAGTGGGCAAGCACTGTACAGAGATAGTGCTAGGGGGATTATGGTAGGACATCATCTTTCACACAGGCGTTTGATGTTTGCCAAAACATGCGGGCAGAAGAGAGACTGGGGCCCACACGGTCTGTCCAACTGTTGCGTTGCCTGCAACAGGGTCATGTCTATATGTGATACAGTTTATGTCAAATTGACGTCGAACGTTGAAAATGTTTGCATTTTAACTAACCCTAAACTTCTTCCTAACCTTAACCCAATTCTCCTAATCTGCTGCGCACATTATCCTAACCTGCTACGAAAAGTCAATTTTGACATAAAGCTGTACTCTCGAAACCCTGCTGCAGGGACATGCAATCAAACACATCAGATAGAACATCGTTGCTTACTTTTCTGAAGTCTCATTTACCGCCTTATAATGTTGTAGAATCCTGCTGGTTTCGGAATGCAGTTGGTAGTAAGTAGCCTTGGAGTGGAAGTAAGTTCTGATGCTGTGTTGGACCTGTTTCTGGAGTGGAGACCCTTTATGGTTCCGCTGCCATGCATAACCCCTGGATGTGTCTTTTAATACTTAGATTTGTCAAGGAGACTGTTTGTATAAAGTTTGGTATGCTGTTGAGCCTGGAACTGAATAGTCACGTAGAATATTAATAATACTTATTTTATATATGGCCCAGTTGGTAAAGCATGGCACTTGCACCGCCAGGATAGTGGGTTCGATTCCCACTTGGGCCACCCATACGTAAAATGTATGCACTTTGGATAAAAGCGTCTGCTAAATGGCATTATTGTTATTGTTATTATTGTTATTATTGTTATTATTATTATTATTATTATTATTATTATTATTATTATTATTAGTGTTATGGTTATGGTAATTATAGGAATTAATAATACTAATATTATTGTTATGATTATGATTATGATTATTGTTATTATTATTGTT